>NC_056747.1:785277553-785327149 GCF_019279795.1 Protopterus annectens
TCAAGCGGGAGAACCTCTTGCTGTTAGGCAACAATGCTACCGCTGCACCATCGCGGCTGTCTTTGTACACTGAAGTCCTTAAAAGGAAAAAGGAGTCAGCATTAAGGGGGTTACAGGATGCTAATAAAAGCTGTTGCAACAGATAAAAGAGGTTAAAAGCCAAAACAAACCAGTAAAAGGATCCTTTTATCCTGTTTTGGCAGGTTTGTAAGAAAAAACTAAAGATGGCTTTCTCAGACCTCTACATTTTTGAACACAGGGTCAGTGTGGTACTGTTAAAGTAGCTTTAGAACTGCTAGCCCAAAGGCATAATAAAGGATTCAGACTATGGCTTATTATAGCAGAAAGTTGAATTCAGTGGTGGCCGCCCTTCCCCCATGCCTCAAAAATGTAACCATAACTACCAAGCTGGTTCTCATGTCAGCAGCATTTTTGTTGCAATTTTACATTACATACATATGCAGGAACCAACTAAAATTTAGTACATTTTTAAATTACTTTACTTAATAACCTTTCTTTGCAAATCATTTGCCCACCTTGGCATCCAGCTTCACTCATTCCGATGGCAAATAAGGAAAAAAAAATGCACGATTGCCTTTTAATTACTAACCATTTGTTTTCTCCTAGACTGGACCCACAAGACATTCCATTACAGAATTCTGACCTGATTTTATTTGTTGATGAATCATGCATCAAAAAAGAAAATGGACTACTTGTAGCAGAATTTTTCTGTCTGCACTGAAAATAAGATTTTACTAACCGGACAGTTACATGGACAAGTTTCAGCTTAAACTGCTGAATTAGTAGCTGCAGTAGTACTGAAGCTTGTAAACTAGCCACCAAATAAATCTGTTACTATTTATTGGTCTCCTTGCTCCTACCCTCCCGTATTGCTGTACAACCCATATTGCACTGAATTTTATGATGGTGCAGAAAAGTGAGCTGCCTTGTTAAATTCTGTCCAAGTTTTCTTTTTGACGCCTTTGGAAATTGATAATGTATTTATTTCTGTGCAAAAAAATTGGTCTTTTCAGCTGACAACTGAGAAAAGGTAAGGTGGATCCGTAATAGCTGCTGTCACTCCCCAGACTTACTACTTCTACCTCATTTGGCATGGGTTTATCATTTACCTTCATATCTGGGAAAAAACACAGTCTTAAAACAGCTTTTAACTGATTGGTATGCTCCTTACACTTCCAAAGTTATTCAGCGCCTAGTAAGTACCTGTTATATTTGTTTGTCTTATAATATTTCTAAAACTGCACATCCCTATGCAGTATATCAAGAAACCTTGGGGACCTTTTTGTTGGTTGCAGATAGATTTTGTAAAGTTACTTGTATGTGACAGGTTTAAATATGTTTTGGTATTAACTGACATTTTTTCTCTATATGGGTTAAAGCATACCCATATATCAAGAACAATGCAATTACTGTTTCTAAGAAATTCCCTATAAGTTTATACTTTTTGTTGTACTATACTGCCTCCAGCCTAATAAGAGGCTTCAAAACAGAATTAATTACAGCTATCAGACCACTGTCATCAACCCGAGTTAATACAATAAAATACTTGTATTTATTGAGAGATTATTGTTTCACTGTATTGATTGCATGACGTTAACGTCATTTACAGAAACATAGTCATCATTTTCTTTAAAAATAGAATTATAATTGTTGTTCAACAGATTTGTAAACTTTTTGATTACTACTGTTCAGTACCACTGCCAGCATATATGCTTACCTTCAGAAATGGTAAAGAAAATAAATTAGACCATAAAAATTAAGCTAGCTAAACTTACTGCAGAGACAAGATTTTTAATGACCAGATGCATTATTCTTATTTACCCTTAAAAGTGCAACGTGTGCTTAAAAAGTTTTTCCCTCATGAATGTCAGCTACCTCCCTTCCAGCAAATCTTAATGTGCAGGTATCTGATAAACAATATTTAAAAAATTATGTTTCTGTTTTGCAGTCTTAGCATTTCCAGATATCTTCAACACATCTATCCAAAAGCCATACACCACATTATTTCATAAATGTCAAATCATTTTCAGACAAAATTTCCTGGTTTTGCTTACAACAGTTCACCATAAGAGATCTGCTACCTAAATTCATGCCTCCAGTATCAGAACTGTTCTGCCAAATGAAAGAGATCGACACATTTCCCTACAAAGCACCAGCTGCTGACTTGTCAGACAACAAACCTGTACCAGACTGACAACTGGAGTGACTCAGAATGAAACCAAAAATTAAGGAGGACATTTTTCCTAAAAGACTGAGAATGGAACCTGCAACTAAAGGGGAACATTTTCCCTGAATCAAGCAACCAAACTGTTCATGAGGGACAAGTTACAACATTTCATTTGGAACCTGTTTGAAAGACAACAGCCGAGTTATCATCACAAAACAGACTCATTTCTAACCCGTTTCAACTTCATATTCGCCTGATTGTTGCTGGGATGATTGCATTTATTATTCTTTTTGTTCTGCTAAAACTATAAGTACTGTTTAATTTCTTACTTGAGACAATTGCTTGCTAGCTGTTTCCAGTTTCTGAAACAGGGACAGTATTTTCAGAAATTGTGCTACCTAGAGACATAGGTTAGTACTAGGCTAATTGCTTTTGTGGGCTATTTTAAGCCTAGCCAACTACTCCATATGAGAATCAAACCCTACACCTTGTGTCTGTAAGGTAAACACCTTAACCATTATGTTAACCTCTCACCACAGAAAATCTTCATGACATAGTGTTACCACATTTAGTAAAATTGCTGCACTTAAACTTGCAGACATATTTAGGGTCAACAGATTCATTTTCTGAATGGAAAGGAACTATTTTAAACTTCATTATGTTTGTTTTTATCCTTGTGTTTGCAGCCTTCTTATTATTGCTTTTAGTTAAACTGCTTATAACAAAACTTGTATCTGCAAGAAAAGTGTCAAATGCAACATTTGTATGTTAAAGTTCTACTAAAAGAAAAAGAAAGTTTGTGTCAAAAATATAAATTGGTGTTTCAAGATTTTGGAAAAATGTATGACAATGTAATTTGCAAAGAATAAAAATGTTTAAAAACTGATGCTTTCACAGCAATGTGGACGAATAAATAAATAATAACAACGTTGAAACAGTGTAGAATGAACTGAGCATGTCAGAAGAAAGAGTATGTGGTCAGTGTGCATGACTAAACTTTTAACCATGTCAACAGATTCTTTTAGGCAATAAACAAATTGCTCATGACCAGAAATACATATTATGATCTGTGCATGTTTATGTATTTTGCTAAAACTTCTAGATAGCCAAAACGTCTTCTTGTGTCTTTCAGCTTTTCCCGGTTAGGGGTCGCCACAGCGGAACTCTGGTCCGCTAATGATTGGCAGTAGAGTTTTACATGCTGGCTTGCCGGGCCTAATGCACAACCTTCAATGAAGGAACGCCATTCACGCATGTCGCCACACAGAAGATGCTCTAACTGAGAATCGAACGGGCAACGTCTAACTGTGAGGTGACAACGCTACCACAGCACCACCACCGCAGTCTTCTAGATAGCTGAAATGTAAATGGATTAAAATGCATCAGTTAGGCTGCTTAAGTAAGGAAAGTCTGTTGTAACATTACTAATGCTGAATTGGGAAAATGATGTCTTAACTAACCTATTTTTAGGATGTTGACATATTTCATTTTAGATATTTCGTACTGATCTAATAAATAACTACATATGCAGATCTTAGTAATAAACAACTTTCTTTGGATCTTGGCAGTGGTCTGATAGATAATACTTGTTATTTTCTTATAAAACTACCTGAGTATGTTTGTTCGAGGAGACATTACTGACTCTGGTTCTGGCTCCCACACGTGTGATTTCTAATAAATGTTAAAACTCTATCAAGACTGTTTATTCATTTAATTCATTTTTAAATTTCCTTAACAAGTGCCATAATATATGTACATCTCTCACACAGTAAGTTATACTGTTTGAATAACAGATGATCATCAGAAAGCATGACACTATTCTTACAGTGTCTCAAGATACCTATCTTTTTCAGGCTGGCTACAGAATTTGTGGAGAAGTGCTGGGCCATTGTTTAGACAGGAATGATGTAGGGGGCTGGGGGACTATAACTGCTTGGAGTGGTTTGGTGTTTGGATGCCTGGGCTTGTTTAGATTGACCTATTAATACACAGTGAGGAGGAGCCTAATTTCTTAGGCTGGGATGTTCACTCAGTACAGGTTACGGAAGCCTCAAGGATTAATTTACTAATGGATTGATTAGCAAAGCTTCCTATGGAAAAAAAATATTTTGTGCAGCAAGTCCAGTGGTGGAGGTTCAGCTTTCTTTTCTTCTCTTTTTGATGAAAAATCTCACAATTCATGGCTTTCCACTCTTTTTATAGTCTTGAGAAAAAATACCCTGGTTGAGCTCAGCTCAGCAGAAGTTATAGAAGTCGACATAGAGAGGAAACTAATCCAAAAAGCCTATAAATCCAGCCAGTGGAATTCCATGACTCAGAACCTGTTATAAATTACAGTTCTCTCACCACTATGACTCTGTGATAGAAGTCTAACGTCCCAGGTAGGCTATAAAATCTGGAGTTTAAGTTTTATAGTGAGTCAGGGGAACCTGTGGTCACAGTAGCAACAAGGAGGTCCCAGGAGAGAGACCAGTACTTAACAGAACAGTGGAGGAGGTGGGGGCTGTAACAGAGTAACAATCAAAGAGCGGGGAAATCAACAGCAGTTGTAACAAACAGAAACTGCTGTACATGCAAGCAGGCAAATAATAGAGTATTTAATCTTTTCAACAGAATTCAAGTGTAAACAATTTGTATGGGCACAGATCCTTCAGCACAACTCTCAGTATTGCTACTATAGCAAAATAAAACTGCAAGACTATGGCACATGACCAAGCAGAAATTACAAGTAATTACAGTTATGGCAAAAATGCAGAGAAAAGATGTATAAATGTGTAAAGCAGGCAGCAATCTTGCAGTATTTCACAATTCACAACTCTCCTATTATTGCAAATATAACTACAAGACTATGGCACCAGATCAAGCAGAAAATACAAATAACTTTGTAAGTTAAAACAAGTGAAATAGCTTAAAAGTACAAAGTAAAACAGTATTATGTTATAGGTGGCTTGAAGTACAATTGAAATATGCAAGAAAATGTTTATGAAAAATCTCACAACTCAAAGCTTTCCACTGTTCTTGGTGTCTTATTTTACTCTTCACACAGTATTTTTTTAAACGAGACATCTTTATTAAATTATTGCTTATGAGACTGGTAATCATACAGTTATATAAATGAAAAAAAAAACATATTGACACAATCCCAGTTTCAAGCATTTACATCACAAACCATATTGACATAATTCCAGTTGCAAACATTATACATCATGTATAATCTACCCAGTCATTGTCAAACATTACATAGCTCATTCAAGTCCTGCCTTCTTTTAAACCTCATTCCTCCCCTGTATGTATTGTTCCCACATTTCCCATTTTTCTCTATATAATTTGCTCCTACCCTTTTCTAAAGATCCCAATTCCAGTTGTTTTATCTCTGTTACTATATTCACTACTTCTAGTACAGTTGGTTTAGACTTTGATTTCCATTTTCTAATAACTGCTTTTTTTGGCAGTCACCCATAATTAGACTCAGCAAGGCCTTACCATGTGTAGGTAATTCCGATTCTGTCACTTGCTGACCAACCAATAAATCCAAAAAAAGTGCTCAGGCTCGCTGGTAGTAAACGGAGGAATTTATTAACACCAAAATCCACAAAATAAAGTGCTCAAATGATAGAGCCGTACAAAATGTAACATGAACGCTCTTCTAAATCCACCAAATGCTGCATTTTCGTCAGTATGACTTCATCAGACACTCTACCTTCATGATACACTTGTTTAAATACTAAACAATTTAATTAAGCACATTTCACTGGTTCTCCAAACCATATCAATTAATTCAAACACACCAATCAAGTTCCTACATTCATTAATATTAATTTCCCTCATTAAATATGCTTTATTCCACTAAATAAAAACTCTTTGTATATTTGAAAATCTGTTAAAATATGTATTTAAAAATGCAACTTTGAATGTTTATATAAATACTATTAAATTTTTTTTTTACATATAAATATAATTACACATAATAATTAAATATAAACAATGCATATTATAAAATCCTCAGATAGTTGTTTTCATGAATTTTGTGATAGAACATATAAAGTTAATTTCATATTGGTACACTGCCTCCTAGTGCCCAACTTCATGAACAGCTCTATAATTTATTAGCCCTCAATTTAAGTAATGGAGTTATAGTTAAATAATCATTAATCCCAGGGCTAGTATTGGAATCCAAGTATACCTGCCACCATAACTCCTTATTTTCTAGGATGTCCTCCCATGGACCACCCCTTGTGTCTGGTATTACTTGGTCCAACACAAAAAACTCATACTTTGCATTTGGGCATGTAATACTGTGTTTGTAAAGTGCATTAGTGCTTTTATTCTTCAGAATGTCATAATAATGTTCGTATATTCTACGTTTCAAACATCTCTCAGTTTTACCTACGTAGAATGATTGACATGTCTGACAAATTGCTATATACACTATTCCTCTACTTTCACAGTTATAATATGTCCTACTTTTAATCATTTTCTTTCTACTGTCCAAATATATTTCTGCCTTGTTCATGACATATGGGCATTGTTGGCATCTTCCACATTTATATGTCCCACACCTCCTAATGTTATTATCCCCCTTCCTTTCTTTTCTTCTTTCTAATATTTTACCAATATTTGGTGGGTTCTTATACACCATCTTGGGTTTCATCTTCGGTATTTCTTCAATATCTGTTAGGGTACTAAATTTATTCCACTCCTTTGTAAAGAAGTCCTTAAATTTCCTATTGAAACTGTTGTATTCTACAACCAGACTTCTTCTATAGTCATCTTGGTTTATTTGCTTTGTGTCCATTACCGGGGTACATCTTACGTCTACATTTTGTTTGTCACCCTTACCTATTATAGGTTCAAACCTGCCCCCTCTACCTTCCTCGACTTCACTTTTTAACTTATTAATAAATTCATCTGGGTATCCCCTCTCTTTAAACATATTATGTAAGATCCTGCATTCTTCCTGGTAATCATTATTGTTTGATGTCATTCGGGAGCCCCTAACAAACTGCCCCTTGACAATAACTCCATTACTTAAATTGAGGGCTAATAAATTATAGAGCTGTTCATGAAGTTGGGCACTAGGAGGCAGTGTACCAATATGAAATTAACTTTATATGTTCTATCACAAAATTCATGAAAACAACTATCTGAGGATTTTATAATATGCATTGTTTATATTTAATTATTATGTGTAATTATATTTATATGTAAAAAATTTTTTAATAGTATTTATATAAACATTCAAAGTTGCATTTTTAAATACATATTTTAACAGATTTTAAATATACAAAGAGTTTTTATTTAGTGGAATAAAGCATATTTAATGAGGGAAATTAATATTAATGAATGTAGGAACTTGATTGGTGTGTTTGAATTAATTGATATGGTTTGGAGAACCAGTGAAATGTGCTTAATTAAATTGTTTAGTATTTAAACAAGTGTATCATGAAGGTAGAGTGTCTGATGAAGTCATACTGACGAAAACGCAGCATTTGGTGGATTTAGAAGAGCGTTCATGTTACATTTTGTACGGCTCTATCATTTGAGCACTTTATTTTGTGGATTTTGGTGTTAATAAATTCCTCCGTTTACTACCAGCGAGCCTGAGCACTTTTTTTGGATTTATTAATTCCGATTCTGTATCAAAGGTCAGAAAAAATCATTTCTGTAGTTATACCAATTTGCTCACCTAGCATCTCTGACAGAACAATCTGCCATGAATCTTTAAAGTCTGCCAACTCATTACATTCCCAGAAAATATGTTCCCAATTACCTCTTTCTTTCCCATTACACTTCTAACATTTGCTGTCCACCTGAGGAAAAATTGTCTGGAGTCTACATGGAGTATAAAAATATCTATGTAAACATTTCCAAGCAAAAATCCTAAATCTTCTAGATTTTTTTTGCATATTTGGGAGACATACATATGCTCCCATTGTTTATTGGTGAATTGCTTATCCAGTCCCTCTTCTCAATCCTTTCTAACCTCCTCTGATTGATTCTTATAGTTTTCTTGCAATATTTTATATGTTCTACTAATTATTCCTTTTTGTAATGGCAGCTTCTGTTCTAGATTCTACTAAAACCTCTACCAATGCTGGTCTTTTATTTAGGACCCCATATTTCTTATTCTTTGCCTATCTCTGATATCACTCCTTGATAGAGAAGGCAATCTCTAGCTTGCAGTCCAAATAAATTCTTGCCATATTCCCATTCTATTTGCTTTCCCTCTCTAGTTATTTGCTCCCACTACCTTGGTTCCTTTGCCATTTTTTCTAATAAATTCTAGCCCCATCTTGCCTATTGTCTGTATCCCTAATAGCAGTCATCCCTATTAGCAGGATCTCCTTTCATCATTTCTGTGTTGGCTTAGATCTTAGAATACTTCCTGCTACTTTATGAATATAATATTCTGTATGATTATTGCTATTCTCCTTAAAGGTCTACATTCAAAAGCCCAGTCTCTCCTTGTTTCTTGAGCCCCTCCCATTTCATCATCATAACTTTCCACTTTGTATTACAGTTTTCTGCTTGTGCTATGTATAGCAGCATTAACTGTGTTGCTCTTAAATATCACTTCAAATTGAATAATCCCATCCCGCCTTGTTCTATTGGAAGAATCAGCTTATTCTACTTGACTCTTGCTGTCTTCCCTCCCAGATAAAATCCTTTAGCTCTTTATTAATTGCTATGTGCAACTTCTCCTCTGGTTGATAAAAATATGCCTGAATTATGTATAAGACTAAAGGGACTAAAAACATTTTAACTGCTTGTAACTTACTATCCATATCCCTATAAGACAGTTTCCATTTTCTCAGTTTTTGTATTATCCTTTGTTTAGTCTCTTCCTACATATCCTTAGCTGCCACATCAGAATCATTTTTAATCCATACTCCTAAATACGTCATTTTATCATGTCCCCATAAATATGGATATTGCTGAATCAATTTATAGGTGGGTACATAATTTACTGCTATTGCCTTTGTTTTAGCTTCATTACCTTTGTATCCTGAAAAGATATGAAATTGTCTCAGATTGATCCACAACCCAGTAATATCTCTTTCTGGTTTTATCAAGTATAACATTACAGGAGTGGGAGGTTGGAATAATGGTTAAGGTGTTTACCTGACAGACCCAAAGTGCAGGGTTTGATTCTTCCATGGGGTAATTGGCTAGGCTTAAAATGGCCCACAAAGGCAGTTAGCCTAGTACTAATCTATTGAACCTATATCATCTGCAAATAGAACCAGCTTCTCTTGACTACCATACCAGTAATATCCTTGAATTTCAGAGTCCCTTATTTTCTTTACCAGTGGTTCTAAATATAATACAAATAACATAGGGAAAGAGAATACCCGTGCCTGGAAGCAGAAATTATCAGAGAGGACCCCACCCACCTTAATTTTTATCTCGGATTCTTCATATATCCTCCTAATCAACCTTATAATTTTATCAGGGGAATGCAAATGCTTCTGTTGATCTCCTAATAAAGTCCCAGCTTACTCTGTCAAATGCTTTATCTGCATCAAGACCAGCCAACAACAGTGGTATTTTCTTACATTCTGCTTCCCTCTGGATCATCACTGTTCTGTTAATGTTGTCAAATGTTTGTGCCCCCCCCCCCACAAAACTGCATTGATCCATATCTATCAATTTCACCATCACATTTGCCATTCTTTTAGTCATTATAGACATAAACACTTTATAATCATGGTTTAGTATTGAAATGGGCCTGTATGAAGCTGGATCTGATAAATCTTTACCCTCTTTCATCCAGGATGTTAGTACTTCTCCTCCTCTTAAAATACCATTAAACAAAGCCTTCCAGATATTTATCAGTTTTTCCCTCCCAGCTTCCAAACTTCCACAGGAATACTATCTGTTCCTGGGGACTTTCCTGTAGATTGCTTATGCATCACCATTTTTATTTCATCTCATCCTATCCTAACTGTTAGTAATCGGGGGGCCTCCCCTACCTTTAACTTTGTCATATTTAATTCTTCCATAAAAATTTCCATTTGTACCCTTTCTTGATTTCCATATTTCTTTGCTTTATACAGACTTTCTTAGAATTTCTGAAATATTTCTAATATCTCCACAGGTTCTCTTGCTATCTTCCTTGTTATAGGCAATTTAAACTTGGTGACAGCCCTTTCTTCTTTCTGTTGCCTGAGTTGTTGAGCTAAACGTTTTTGTACTCTATAGAGTTATTATCAAAAAATAGTTGATTATCAGCATTCTTTCTAAACTCATGCATATTATTGCAGTAATCACTTATTTCCTGTTTAGCATTGTGCAGTTGCTCCTCTTCTTGTTATGTGAGATTTCCCCTATTCTGCAATACAGTTATCAGTCCCTCTAAACAATTCTTGTCACTTCTTAACCACATCTCCCTTTCTTTTATTTCTATTTTTATCCCACTCCCTAGCTATATTTTCAGAAGAAATTTCTTGAATAATTTCCACAACCCATTCCTGAAATTCCTCTGTTTTCAACAGATAGCTGGGAAACCTCTAGTATCTCATTTTTATTTCATTACCCTATGTTTTTTATTTTAGTTATTATTGGTGCATGATCTGAAATAGTTATTGGGTGCATATCAAGACTTTCAATTAAATGCACATGTTCCTGTGAAAAGAAAATTCTGTCTAGCCTAGCCCAGTTTTTGTATCTTGGGGAATAATATGTAAATTCACTCTGAACTCCTAGTACTGAATTCACATCTTTCATGCCAAATATTTTCATAAATTTCTTCAAAGGTCTACCCTCCTTTGTTATGCTTGCCCTTCTGGGCCTCCCGACACATGTTCACTGCTGCAAATCAAGTTCCAGTTCCCACCTATAAGTAATATTCCTCGCTGAAAGTTGATTATCTCTCCCAGAATTTTCTTAAGCTCCATTATAGCAGTACTACAAATGTACCATTATTATCTTGTTTATCCTCTTCAATCATTATTGGAGTTCATTTTTCAATTAATATAAGTACTCCTCTTTTCCTTTATCCCAGGTATTCAGCTTTTTTGTTAAATGGTTAGTTCCAGCTTTTGTGTTACATGCATACATTGTTTGTCAGGTTGAACTTTTATGCAGTTGTTTCTTGTCATATCCATTTGAGCCTATATGACATCTTACAAAATGTTTTGTTTTATTGAATGCCCTCAAACAAAAAAAACAACACCCATAGTACCCCCCCCAAAACCACTCTTCTCGCAGTATTGAGTAAAATGCACTAACTGCATGTGTCATTTTGGTGACAAATGATACTTTGACTAGATATGTTTTCTTTTGGTGTACTTCTGGTGAAACACTGACTGGCAGTAAGACTGTGGAACTACCCCATCTGAGGATTGTTAGCCTCTGATGATGATGGCAGGGATAAGATGGCACAGTTAGGTGATGCAGAGTATGTGTTGGACACAGAAGTGTGACCCCCCACACCCAGTTCTCAGACTATAGAGTCAGTCTTTACCAGGGCGCATTACCATCAGAAAGTGGACAGGTTGATCATAACACTATGATCGGGGAAGTGTGTTTGCCCCCGTAGTGATATACCTAAATCTGCCCCTAGAAGTCATGGGTAGAAGGGTCAACACAGGGAGTTGGTACTGGTGCTTGTGGGAGGTAAGGTTACATTCTTCCTCCTGAGGTTAGTGTGTTAGTAGCTGCCACATAAAATATATGCAGGGCCATCAAGGAGACACAGGTGAGTTCTACCAGAGCCTTGGCAGAGAATGTGAGAGTGATCTAGGTAGTGCATGCTGACATACATAAGTGCATGAAATATATGTGTTTTTCATTGGGTAGAATGAATCACACATAGTCACGTGCACTGTCTACTCTGGGTCATTTGTCAGAGGTGAGGGCCCATCCTCATGGCTGGTCATCTGTGATACCCTTGGATGTTAGTTGACCTGGCCATGGATGAGGGAGATCCTGCTCCCATAGTGCTAGCACAGCTACTGCAACATTAGTTGTGGTTGTGTCTACACCCAGGAGAGGCCATCCTCATGGTCATCGTCATGCAGGTACATCCATCAGCAGATGTTGATCATGCTCAGGTAGTATATTGAAATCTAACCAAGGTCATATGACAGCCAGTGCAACTCCTGGTATACCCGGCGAAGCTGATCCCTCTGTCCATTATGCCCTGGACATGTCCAGTAGGCGGCCATGATGTAGTGCTGTGCATCATCATCAGAGGCTGTGTCCCTGCATGCACACTCATACAGACAGATACACACACACACACACACACACATACACACACACACACACACACACACACACACACACACACACACACACACACACACACACACACACACACAGACTGCCAAGCCACCAGCACATCCTCCATTTCCACTGAACCTGACCTTTCCAACATTAAGCTCCTCATACTATTTCTGGCACTTCCCCTAAAAAGCAATTTTTATTTTTGTACACCTCTGTGCTCCCACTCATACACTTCCTTGTGGAAAACATATGTTCCTGTACTCCCTTCTTCACCTGTGCAAATGATGACAACTGTGCCCTTTTCTTTGTACATTACTACTTGGGTTGCAAGCGTATGCATTATTTTTACTGTATATGTCTGCGTTTCCCTTGTATAGTTATGTACTCTTTTCTCCACCTGTGCAAATGATAATACCTGTGCCCTTCTCATTGTGCATTCTGCTTCTTGTGTATGATTTATAAATGTATGATTTTTATGATTTATGAAAGTAGAATTTTGCAAATTGGGTTGTCTATGTCTGATGCACAGCATGGCTTCCCTATGTGTTGGTAAGTGAGTCTGGTGTTTTTGTATGCATCATCTTTACTGTATTTCATCTGCTTAGCTCTAGTATAGTTATGTTGTAAAGCTATGTTCAGTCTGCTGCCTCTTTGCTAGTGCCACAGCATACTGTGCCCATCTCCACCTGGAATGGTTATCCCCTGCTACTGGCTCCTCCACTGACTCTGCATCTGTCTCAGCTGCCACTGTCTGTGGTGCTGGGGACTGCGGTCCCTGCAAGAAGCCCCCCTGCTATAGCTGCTTTCTAAGTATAATATTGTATAATTTAACACACACACAGTAGTTTTGCACAAATGGATGGTGTCACACAGCAGGGTACCAGCAGATGTAGCCAGGCATTAGAACTGTGACTTCAGCTGCCCACACACACATTCATTGATGCATCTGGTCTGTGCTGTGGTATGGTTATAACTGTGTTCAATTTGGTTATGAGGATTTGTAACTGGAATCATTAGCCAAGGTTCCAGAGCATATCCAGCATCACCTGAAATAAGTTCTGTTTTTGTAGAAATCCAGCCTGGTGTATGCTACCTGTTTTATCTTGATTTAAATCTAGAGCAATGTGTTTTTAAAGGGGATAAATAAGTGTTGAGTCAACAGATAAATGCATAACATAATATCAAATAATTATAGTCTGTCCTAGTTGTTCTCCTTATTTTGTGAGATAAATACTGTATGCTTGTTGGCAGGAATATCACTCTGATGTCTAACACAGTGAAATCTGCCTCTCCTCCTCAATGACATAGAATCATAGATTCAATAGGTACTGTAACTGCTAGGCTAGCTGCCCTTGCAGCCATTTTAAGCCTAACCAAGTTCCCATTTGGGGCTCGAATTAACCTATCCCATTTGGTGTTACATTGGCCTTGAACTCCTTGGTAAACTCCAGAAATAGACTTACTGGGCCATGCAGTCCCTACCTACAGCGAAATATGTAAGCTGCTTCCTGCTTGTGTAGTCCACCTGCTATCTATCTGATGTCTTTTTTTCAAATTGAAGTGTAACCAGAACTTTATAATTTGCAGTCAAAGTTTCCTTCTTGCACATTTAAAAATGTACATATATTTTTTCTAAAGTGTTTCACGAGTCAGTTTGTCACTCCTTGAAAAAGTAAAAATACCCAGGGAGCCATATTCATTCCAAATCCTTGGGGAAGGGAGATCATGGATTTAGATGTACAATGCAAAGAAAGTACCAAAAAAATTACACGTGTCCTCAGCTGTCTAAATTACTCATTATCAAAGTGGTAACTCTGTACCATTTAGAAAGCTAAGATCATTAATATATCAACTGCTCTATATTTTGAAATCCTGGCATAGCAACAGTCCAGAAAATTAATTCTAAGTCATTGTCATATGATTTCACATACTGTATTTCCAAACAACATGTCTGAAATGAAACAAAGTCTCAAACAAAGTATGCTAGGATTAATGTAGAAAACTGAGCCTTGCCAGTGCAATTGCATAGCTCTCTGAAGGTTACAGTGGTAGTATAGTTTGGCAACCATTGCCACTGTAACATGTTGATAGATTATGTTTTTTTTGGGGGGAGGAGTTAATTCTGTTTATTAGGAGACCATCATCCCCTATTTACCCCTTCTCTTTCTTTGAAATACAAGTAATCTTGGTAAGGATTATAGGAGACAACAGCTTCCCTTACAAATAGAACTAATAAAACAATTTATCTATCTGTTGCTTTACCTGTTAATAATAGCATAGACACCTCTTTTACCATGGAGCCAGAACTCAATGTAATTACAGCAGCAGTACAGTACAGGAAAGTACAGTTGTGTACCTCCCATAAATGTAGATGTTCACGTGTATTCACTGTTGCAGTCATTACACTTGTGTTATCCTGCTGGCAGGCTACCCGCAGTTGGCCTGAATTCCAAAGTCCTGGTCTTCAGTTTTTCTTGCCCCAGATGTCAGGTGCCCCCAAGAAGGTAAGCAATACATATTGCTAATAAAAAACATACACTAAAATAAGCAATACCTTCATCTACAAGCAAATACACCACATAGGTTGTATAGGATAGAGAAGTATAGATAAGTCCCAGCAAAGAAAGGGGGATGGTGGGTGGGTAACCTGGACTGCAACAGTGAATACACTCGAACATCTATATTTATGGTAGGTACACAACTGTACTATGTTCATTGTGTTTCAATGTTGCAGTCATTACACTTGGGTTGAATCCCAAAGCTGAGGTTGGGCGGCTGGGTCTAAATAGGATTAGGAGTGGCTATGAGGCCCTGCAGAACTGCGGTGGCAAAGCCTGCTCTGGATTTAGAGTAAAGAGGTAAGTGATAGTGCTTGGTAAAGGTGTGCACTGAACTCCAAGTTGCAGCCTCCAAAATTTCCTTGGTTGGTACTCCTCTGAGAAAGGCTGCTGATGTGGCTGCTGCCCTGGTAGAATATGGCCTAATATTCTTAGGCACTGATTTGCCATGCTGTGCATAGCAGAAATGAATGCAGTGTCCTATCCATTTTAAAATAGTCTGCTTTGAAATAGCCTTTCCTTGTGATCCTGCAGCATATGCCACAAATAGTTGCTCAGTCTTTCTGAAAGCTTTTGTTTTGTCTAAGTAGAAGTGTAGCTGCCTGTGTATGTCCAACGAGTGCAGAAGTCTCTCCCGTTTATTCTGGGGATTTGGATAAAAAGTTGGCAAATGAATGGTTTGGTTAAGAGCCACACTGGATACTACCTTTGGCATAAATGTTGGGTTTGTCCTTAGAGAAACCCTGTCCACATGGAAAATGATAAAATGTTCCACTGCCATTAATGCCTGTAACTCTGAGACTCTTCTTGCTGAAGTTATTGCTAGGAGCAGAGCAGTTTTCCATGATAAAAATTTTATCTCAACTGTATTGGCTGGCTCAAAAGGAGGCAGTGTGAGCTTTTCCAAGACAAAGTTGAGGTCCCATGTAGGTATCGGTGCTCTCCTTGTGGGTCTTTTGTTTTTGGCCCCTCTGAGGTACTGTCTTAGCAGTGGATGTGAGAAAATAGGAGGTTCCATATTGTAATGAGCTGAAATGGCTGAGGCATGGATCTTAATTGATAAGAAGGATAGGCCTTTGTCCAGCATCTCAGTTAGATATTGTAAAATCTGAGGATTATTTGGAACAAGCGGTTCAAGTCCTTGTGCCTGGTTCTAAGCACAGAATCTCTTCCATTTTTCTGCATAAGATTTCCTGGTTTTGGGTCTCCTGGCATCCAAAATGACATCCATAACTGCTTTAGAGAGAGGTGTGTTCTGAGTGGTTATATTATTCGCCATGCAGCCAGATTTAAGGTTCTGAGTTGGCTGTGCAGGATCTGATTGTTTTGTTGGGTCAGAGTCCAGGCTGGGTCTTGAGACAAGCTATTTAGGATTGGGTACCAGTGCTGGCGTGGCCAGTCTGGGGCAATCAGAATCATTTTTGGCCTCTCTTGTCTGACTTTTAGGAGTACCTTGGGGAGGAGGGGCAGTGGGGGAAAGGCATAAACTGTCAGGGTTTTCCAGCTGAATGATAGAGCATCCACCTTCCATGCTTGAGAGTGATAAGTCCTTGTGCAGAATCTCTGTAGTTGGCAGTTGTGAGGGGAGGCAAATAGATCTATGTCTGGGCATCCCCATTTCCTTGTTATCATGCTGAAGACTTGTGGATCTAATTTCCACTCGTGAGGGTCCATGAGGTTTCTGCTTAGTTCATCTGCCAGAGTATTTTTCTTTCCTGGCAGGAATTGTGCCTGCAGATGTACTTGGTAGGTCAGTGCTGTGTTCCACAAAGTCATGGCTTGCCTGCAGAGGGGATGGGAATGTGTGCCCCCTTGCTTGTTTATGTACCACATGACTGTAGTATTGTCCGTTTTTAGCAATAGTTATCCTGGATGTAGTAGATCCTTGAAGGCTGTCAGGGCATTCTGTACAGCTAGCATCTCTTTTTGATTGATATGAAGATGCATTTGGTCTGCAGGCCACATGCCCTGAATAAATTTTCCCGCCATGTGTGCCTCCCAGGCATAATCCGATGCATCTGTTGTTAGTATCTGCCTGGCTGTAGGTAAACTGAAAGGCTGTCCCTTGTTGTGGTGACAGGTCAGTGCCCACCACTGAAACTCTTGTTGCAGGCAGGGAATGAGAGTAATTATTGTTTCCAGGCTGTGGCAATGTTGAGTCCAAACACTTTTTAGATACCATTGTAGCTTCCTCATATGCAGTCTTGCATATGGAATTATCAGGATGCAGGATGCCATGAAGCCCAAAGCCTGCAGAATTTTTCTTGCAGGTAGCTGGGTCTTTGTTGCCATCATTTGGAAGTAATGAGTCAGTTGCCTTTGTTTGTATGGCGTGAGATAAGCCATCTGGGTGGTTGTATTTAAGCTTTTACCCAGGAATGTTATCTCTTGAGAGGGCACTAGTTTTGATTTCTTTTCATTTACTGTGTACCCTAGGCAAATTAGTAATCTTTTTACAAATGCCAGATGCTTTAGTAGAATGTCCTTGCTCTCTGCTTGAATAAGGCAGTCATCCAAGTAGGGATATATTTGAATTCCTTTTTCTCTGCAAAATGCAATTACTGGTGCCAGGCATTTTGTGAAGACCCTGGGGGCAGTAGATAAGCCAAAGGGCAGTGCAGAGAATTGGTAATGCATTGAGCCATGAATCTGAGGTATCTTCTGCACGATTGTCTGATTGGGACATGCAGGTATGCCTCTTTGAGGTCCAAAGTAACTAGCCAAGCCTTCTTGCCCAGAATGGGTCGAAGTTGCTGCAGTGTCAACATTTTGAATTTTGGAACGTCCAGGAAAGTATTTAGAGTAGACAGGTCCAGTATTGGTCTCCAGACTTTGTCCTTTCTGGGTACCAAGAAAAGTCTTGAGTAAAATCCTTGCCCCTGCTCTTGCTGTGGTACTTTCTGAATAGCCCTCATGTCCATGAGAGCCGAAATTTGCTTTTGTGCCTCTGCCCATTGATTGTGTGGCAGGTCTGGCATACCTTTTGGCCTTGGGAGGGTGTGAAAATGGAACCTGTAACCCTGAGAAACAATATTCAGTACCCATTTGTCCTGGGTGATCATGTGCCAATTTTGTGAGAAAACTGCCAGTTTTCCCCCTAAGGGTGCTGCCAAAAGGTAAGTGCTTGGCATTGGTAGAGGAAAGTCATTGGGACTGTTTCCTATAAGGTTGTGATTTATCTTCTCCTCCTTTGGGGGCTGAAGCACCCCATTGTTTAGGTCTGTATGAGCCCTGGGGCTGGCGTCTGCCTCTTGGTCATCTCTATCTGCCTCTTTGTGGCCTGTCTGACACTGGAAAGGAACAATTTTTAGAAGGCCAGTTCCTGCTAAATCTGGGTGGCTGAACCTGTAAGAAATCCTTAACTGTCTGTATTGATTTTGGTTTATCCTCCATTTTCTTTAACACCTCTTCTGCCTTAACACCAAACAAAGTATCATGCTGTAATGGAGCATCCAATAATTTTGCTTTAACATGATCAGGTAAACTCTGTTCTTTTAACCAAACATGCCTTCGAATGACAGAACCTGTAACTGCGGCTCTGCAGGAAGCCTCTAGTGAATCAAAACCGCTTTGCAAAGTATGCTTTCCCACTTGTTCAGCTGCATGCAATAAATCCTGCATTTCCTTGTTTTCAGGACATTCAGACGTTGTAAGCATTTTCTGTTTCAGCAGAGGCATTAGGTATTGTTGATATTTAAGCATGTGAAACTGGCAATTTAAAGCCCTTACGGCTAAAGTAGCAGAGGTGTAAACCTTTTTCCCCCATCTGTCCAGTGCTCTAGAATCCCTGTCAGAGGGAACAGGGTTTTTTGCGGTGGAAGCCCTGACCCCTTTGGGACCCTGAGAAATTGTTTCTGGATCAGCAGCAGGGTTTTTATAAAGAAATTTATGTGAATCTGGAACCCTGTAGTACCTATCTGGCTTAACAGGTGCAGGGGGTAAAGAATCAGGAGACAAACTGGATTCAGAAAATACATCATCAA
This sequence comes from Protopterus annectens, assembly GCF_019279795.1. NCBI lineage: Eukaryota > Metazoa > Chordata > Ceratodontiformes > Protopteridae > Protopterus > Protopterus annectens. The sequence goes on from NC_056747.1 coordinate 785,296,513, forward strand.
CAATATCTAGCACAGAAGAGATACCAAGAGGCCTGTGCTGAGGCAGTAAAGGAAAGTCTCTGAGCCTTTTCTTGGATTCTGAATAATCCTGGCTCTCCCAATGGAAATGCTCCCTCATGGTGTGCAGGGTTTCCCCAAAAGAGTAGTCCTCAGGAGGAGAGGCTGAAGGGATAGATTCTTCAGCATCAGAGTCCTCATAGGGAGGAAAATAATATCCCTGTTCTGAAGAGGAATCTGAAGAAATAGAAACCTGGTCAGAGGAGTCATAGTCAGTGTTTTGCCTAGGCCTTTTATCAGGAGGGGGATGGGAACCCCTGATCAAAGTAATTAGGTCCTTGACCATTTTAAGCATCTGTTTCTTAGGCATGGATGACTGTCCAGGAGAATGCTGTACTTGTTTATTTGTCTTTAAAGATGTTTTAGACTTTGCCTTGGCTGCTGAAGTGGTCTTGATAGTAAGCTGTGTAGGTCTGAAAGCACCTTCAGAAGCCGATGCCTGCTCAGCGGCTCTGGACCCATCTGAGGGAATAGTTTCAGTAGGCCCAATACCTTGAGTTTCCAGAGGCCTAGTTGTCTCCTTGTGGGAGTCGGAGGCGACCTGTGGCCCTGAGGTAGTGGGTGTCAGGGGCTGTGAAAGTGCCTCACTGAGAACCGGCGAACTGGCGACTGGCCTAGAAGAGGCTCCGTCGTCGGTTTTGGACCTCGGATGCCTGTCCTTTTCTTTGTCTTTGTGCTTTTTATGAACTCTGGTCATCGGTTGTTCCAACAGCATTATATAGTTAAACCTTTGGCCAAAGTAATGCAAAACAAAATCGAACCGACGCTTAATAGTGCGTTGGTTGAATCTAGCACAAAAACGACAACTAGCAACTTCGTGATCAGGGCCTAGGCAGAGAATACAGTAAGAATAAAAATCCTTATGAGGTATTTGCTTCCCACAAGAAATACAATTGTTAACTTTTACTGACATCGGTCTGGAGCAAGAAAAAGTTTCCCCAATGGGGTACTTAGCTTTATTGATGACTTCGGATCTGAAATTCAATTTTGAAAATCTCAGGAGTCGGCCGACCGGCACTTGCGAACTGCTTTTGCTTCGGGCACCGCGCGGCAAGAAAGACTGAAGAAAATGGCGTTGGCTGCATCTTATATACCCCTGGCGCACTGACGTCAGGGAAGAGGTGACAGCAACCGACGCTGGACCAGGACTTTGGAATTCAGGCCAGCTGCGGGTAGCCTGCCAGCAGGATAACACAAGTGTAATGACTGCAACAGTGAAACACGATGAACATCCAGTGTTTATGGTAAAAAAACAGATATCCAGTATTGATGTTATTTAGCATTCTGGACTAGGGTTGCCACCTTTTGTTCTGGCCAAAACTGGACCAAGGTCACATCCCCTCACACCTCGCATAACCCCGCCCATCTCTCCACCTCTTCTTGCCCACTTTCACCCCCATTTCCTAGCGTCATTGTCACGTCAAGTGAGGAGGAATGCCCCTTTGCTGTTCACAATGCTTCTTTTTTTAGCCTATTTGCTATGCTTTTCTGTAAAAAACATAGTAAATCTGCTGACTGAACAAACTCCTGTAGTCTGTTTCTTATTTGAAACAGAATACCAGAGTTTGTACAGTGTTTTCCAGACTACTGGACAATTGGTTTGATTTCCAGATAGTCTGGAAAAAAGCAAATAGATGGCAATGCTATTCTGGACCCTTAGGTATGCAAGGTCCAGTATACCAGCAAATCATGGTATATATGTAAACACACAGATAAATATATCTATATCAAAAATGTAATTTGTATAAACATAATGTGCACTGTATCTCAGGGATTCAGAAGGACCTACCATGATGTGGAAACCTTAAATTTATTTTTCTTTATTACAGCAGTTGTGAATGATTCAGAAACCTATCTCCCGCTAATATTTTCTGCTGGCACTGGCTATAGTGTAGAAAATGGTCTTGTGGGAGGAGCTGCATGCAAATGTGATAGACCAGTGGGCGTGGCCGATGCAGATTAGCCATGTGCTTTCCCCTGGAAATGGCACTGGCAGTGGATTAATGTGGTAAAGCTATTCTCACTCTACTGAATTATTTTCTGCATCTGGAGAAAAAAGTGAATGCTGTTAAAAGATAGTATTTACCCATCACCCTTATGGATGAGATTGCAGCTCATAGTGCAGATTTAGGTAGGTATAATCTCTGTTCTCAGATCACATACCCACAACTAACTGCTAAGTCTCTTACGAGCAAATTCTCAAGGGTCTATCTAAGTACAAGAATTCTATGTCTATGAAGCCAGATAGCACACTAGGCTGCCTAATGGTCAACCTAGGACATGACTGTCTTATCCCCTATAGAAGCTGTTCAGTATCAGCCCCAAAACAGGGTTTGTGGCAGTTGAATGGAGGAAAGTAACAGATATTCACTTATACAAAGGTGGGTTTCCAGTGGCCCTGGGTAGTTATAGACCCATAACTTGACCAATCCCATCTGTTAGGCTGTGGAAAGGATCATTATGGAATTAATAAATTAGGATATAGGAAACCTACAGACTCTTGACCCAACCCAGTTTGAATTTGTTAAGGGCAGGTCCGGCCTACTAATCTGATTGACTTAAAAAAGTTACTGAAACAATGAATGGGGGCAAAACACTGTATTTCTAGACAGTGCACATAGGTATCGCAGACAAACTCTACCAGCTGTCAGTCTCTGTGCAACTCATTGGATAGAAAATTGGCTCACAAACATAACCAAGGAAGTAAGAGTGGGCAGTTCTGCCTCCTCCAAAAGACCTGCTACTAGCAGTGTACCCCAGGGTTCAGTCCTTGGGCCACTCTTCTTTGGCATTTACGTCTCTGAGGTCAAAGTTCATGTTAAATGTTTATGACTGACCAAATTTGCAGATGACTACAAACTTGGTGCCATCATAAACTCCCCAGCAGACACCAAAATCATCCAAGACGGCCTATCCGAAGCAAATAGCTGGTGTCAAAACTATGGACTAAAGCTAAATGCCAAGAAGTGTATAATCATATCCTTCAGCAAGCATAAAACTCCTTGTGAATATCACATTGACAACACACCTCTGACAATTGATCCTGTATTTAGGGATCTGGGAATCTACATCAACAATGAGTTGTCCTTTGATCACTATGTATCAATTATTGTAAAGAAGTCCTTTTCATTGAGCAGCATATATTGAAAGGTATTGCATCCAGATCCAGGGATGTAATTATTCAATTATACTTGGCAGTCATTAGGCCAGTCATTGAGTACAATGACTCTTTCGGTATGTACCTGTTCAAACACTTGTCACAACTGGAATGACTACACCACTTTCTGACTAAAACAAAAACAAAAAAACAAGGGCCTAAATTGTAAAAACTATGCAGACTGCCTCAAGTTTTGTCCTTCTTCTCAGTAACATATAGGCTACTGAGAGGTGATCTCTGCCTCGCATGTAGAGCTTCAACAGACTCTATTCTGCCAGACTTATTACACATTCACAAGTGAAATGGCATCATAAACAACCACTCAAGGGATCTCAATCTGTTTTGCAAAATAAATAGAATGTTGGAGAGATAGGTTTGTATCACAGCTAAAACCACTTTTATGGGACTGTGTTCTACTCCACATAGAAGTACTTCTCTTTCTCTGTTGAAATGTAATGTAGATGAATGGATGGGTAACTGCAAATGTAATCCCCTTTTAGCACCCCATCCCTCATGGACAGGGGAAACATGTCAATATTCCAGCACATCCTTGTTTGACCCATCTGTGGATTATTTGTATGCAAAATGTAAGGGCTAAAAATATTCATGGAAATGTAAGGCAAGACATCATAAGATTTTCATCAATCAATAGCCCAGTAGGTACCTATGAATTTATGAACCTGTAATAAAGCCATCCATGCGTGTGTGTGTGTGTGTGTGTGTGTGTGTGTGTGTGTGTGTGTGTGTGGCTATATGTGTATAGAACTCTGTGCGGGACTGTAGGGACAAGAATGCAGCACCATGTGTGTGTGTGTGTGTGTGTGTGTGTGTGTGTGTGTGTGTGTGTGTGTGTGTGTGTGTGTGTGTGTGTGTGTGTATGTGTGTGTGTGTGGGGGGGGGAGTTTGTGCGTATGTATATATGTCTATGTCTGCTGCCTATGGCAGAAGATTACCTTGTGGGAAGTATAAGGAAGTTGTCTCAGTATGTGTGTGTGTGTGTGTGTGTGTGTGTGTGTGTGTGTGTGTGTGTGTGCGTGTGTGGGGGGGGTTGTGTGTATGTATATATGTCTATGTCTGCTGCCTATGGCAGAAGATTACCCTGTGGGAAGTATAAGGAAGTTGTCTCAGTGTGTGTGTGTGTGTGTGTGTGTGTGTGTGTGTGTGTGTGTGTGTGTGTGTGTCTCTGTGTCTGCACGTGTGTGCATGCATGCCTATGCTATCCTGATGCATGACCTGGTAGGGAGAACAAAAGTATGGTCAGGTCTGACATTGCAGTATTCATATCAGAGACAGAGTAGTTGCTAATGGGGTACTCCTCTGTGCAGTTTTACCTTGTCTCTCAATCAGAGGTTCTCATCTTTGTACTTTTTGACTAAACCACTTTAGGTAATTAGCCTGAGTGATGAGAATCTTTCTGATTCACAGGGTATGTTGATATACATAAAACAGTCAGGTAATCATTAAAAGAAACAATCACTGTATTCAAAATAAACTGACGATGTATTGGCTGAAGACATCAATGTTTATATCTAAATGCATAACATGATTACAATACAAACAAAAGAAAACAAGAATAGATTCTTTTAAAGGGACACACAAAATCAGTGATTCTGAGGCAGCCATTTTACTGTTTGAAATATCTAGTGCAGTTAACAAGTGAATTTAGAGACTATCAGATGTTTAAAGTGTTCTTGCAAATTTGAAAACAAAGTGTATCTATCTATTTGTCTATCTATCTAGCTAGCTACCTAGCTATCTAGCATCTATCTATCTATCTATCTATCTATCTATCTATCTATCTATATATCTATCTATCTATCTATCTATCTATCTATCTATCTATCTATCTATCTATCTATCTATCTGTCTATCTGTTTGATAACTGGGTAAGTTCCATGGACATAAGTATCCCTTTTCTGGGAGCACTGCCAGTAGTTAAATGACTTGTTCAGGGTCATGCAGCAGGCAAACTGAGGCTGAAGGAATTGGTACTTGTGTATTAATGCAACCAGGAGGCCAATGTTTCAAAATTCACTTCACATATGCAGGGGGCGGGGCTGCTCGCATATATATATATACAGTATTATTTGTTGCTCATTTTTAAGATGTACTTGATTTCATTGCAAAGAGAAACAGTTAAATCAAATAAATAGTTTAACGATGTCTGCCGTATGCCGTTTAAGGGGAATTCTCAATGTGGGATGCAGTGGCGGCTGGTGACTTCAAATTAAAGGGGGGCTGCAGGAAACAGCTGAATGGGTGGGGTCAGTGGGGAATGGGTGTGGCCAACTAGAAAGGAGAGGAGCTATGCTCAAAACCACAAAAACTGTAACTTTAATTAAATATGCTGCTCTGGGTGCCAAACCATCATTATGAGAGTCCAATCAAGACAAAATGAAGTTCAGAAGAAAAAAATATTTCAATGCATTGGCTGCATGACAGCTTACCTAATTTCTAGATGGAAACAAAAAGGTTATGAGGCATGAAAAAATTTACAAAAAAATTACTTTTTAAATACATTACTGGAATGCCCGTCAAATCAAGTATAAGAACAACAAGCAGCACTCAACTCAAACCACATCTCCTTGCACCGCAGTTCTAATTATAATTTATATTCAGCTTTGTTAAAGTACCAAGTAACATGCTGAAAGTAGCAATCTCTGTGATACCCCCACTTGTAAAAATGTTTTTTATCCAAAAAAGACCTGCTGCCTGACAACAACTATCTACTTGTTTCATGGGGAAAACATGATCAAAGTAAAAAATGAAAAACAAGAAACAAGCTCAAGGTACATTGCTTAAAGGATTACTGTACAGGTAATGGACCACACATGATAGACTGGCATTCTGTTTGGTTTACAGGTAAAGCCTACAAAGATGACTGCAAGTCTCCAACAAATGTAATGAGCTTAAAATAATGTAATCCTGTCCTTTATTACAAATACTGTCATATGCATTTCAATACCCAAGGCTTATACGTTATCGAGTTATGTAAGTATTCTCTGCATGGCAACAACAGAAAGGCTTTCAATGTTGGCAATTCTTTAACAGTATGCTTATTAAAGCTTAATTGCATATTACAATCTCAGACAAGCTTACCTGATGGTCATTAAAGCATTGCTACATAAACACAGAACAACAGGCACTTTCTGAATAATAATAAGCATAAATCAACAGTATAAAAATGTGACAGAAACCAGAACATTCTGCAAAATCAAGGACAGATGAAAAGCTACTGTAGTATTTGTGTCTACCTTGGATGGGGGGATACTCTGCACATTTACACTGCATAACTACTCCTTGCCTTGCTTGGACACATCCAGAGTCACTATATGGGGGAGTGGGGTGCAACAAGTATGTCACAATTTGAAATGCATTTGGCTGACTGTGATGGCCCTGACACATTGTCATACCTTTCAACCTCAGAGCAAGAAATCTGGATAAGTGGGACAAAGGTCCAAAAATAAGGACAATTTTTAAATATTGCTCTTATAAACTTGGAAAGATAATGGAATAGTAGGTCTTGCATCAGTATGAATTTTCTGAAGGGTATGAAATCTGAAACTGAAATGTCTTTCATTATTTTCTAACTTCAGTCTTTAATGATTTGACACTAATTTGTCAAAAAAAACACAATTTTATGAAAAATGGACCAAATATGTGATGTAAAAATATAAAATAGCCACACAATACAGCTGGCAACCTGTCAAAGAAGGGACGCTTTTTTAATATTAGTACTGCTAACTTGAGCAGCTGACAAAATGAAAGAATCTACATGCATTTCTGAAATAAAAGTAATCTATAACTCTGATTATTACAGTTATTTATTAATTGTAAACCCTTCACGTTTTCTTCCAAAATTGCCATTTTGTAGAGGGATTATTGGAGAAGAGCAACATTTTGAGTTAAAATCGGGGACAGTTGACAGGTTTGGATATGCCTAATTCTATAAAGCAATTTATTTGCACGTACCTCTCAACCTGTTAATGTAGGAAATATGGACAAGGCCAAATATATTAGGGGAACATATAAACAGTACTAAAAACTGATCTTGTATAAACTGAGACAGTTGATAGAATAACAGGTCTTGCTTTAGCATGCATTTTTCTGAAGGTTATGAAGTCTGAACCTCAGTGTTTGTCATTATTTAGTGACTTAATTCCTAAATGATTTGCCAGAAAACCACAAATTTTATGAGGAACAAAGCAAAAATAAGAAGCAAAAATCTATTAATTCTGCAAAAATCTGGACAGTTGAGAGGTAAAATTCAGCCGGAGCTGTCTTTGAGTTTGCCTCCTTTCCTCCCTCATAAAATCATGGTCGAATGGAGCCTCCCCCTGCAGCCATTCCAATAAACCATTACTTGGCTATTTCACCCTATTTACCATAAACACTAATGTGCATACTGCTTTACTTCTGGAATGATTTGGACTTCATTTAAAAGTTTTATTTTGTATTTTACAGCTCAAACACTAATAGATATCTGCTAAACAAAGCAATGCAGTCTCACAATGAAAACAGACTTAGCATTAAAACTTCTCTGCCCTTGAAACTCACATTCATTGAAACAGCATTGAAACCCACATTCAAAGAAAATATATTTTGCCAGTGGCAGATAAATATTAACTTTGGGTTTGGGCTGTTTTCAAATCACAGGCCCCTTGCACACGAAACATACACATGCTCTTCCATACACCTTCCTGATTGTATTAAATTATATTCCTTGTACAATACAGTACAGTTTTAGAGTGTGTTTTAAATTTATTGTTTTGAACATTTTTCCAGTAAACAATGAAACAAAATGCATGCACCAATAATGACAAAACTGCCCAATTCAGAACGTTTCCATCATAAAAGTCTACTCAAACTTCTACAGTCCACCAGTATCAGTAAATATGCACAATCTCTGAAGAAGTAAAAGTCATCTAAATAATTCTACATTAAAGAGATCTGTAACTAATGAAGAGGTTGCTGCTAGCAAACAACTTTATATTTCATTGTTTCATGTAAAAATATAGTGCCTGTTGCCCATGAGGAATAAATTGCCTATGTTACAATAAAAAAATGATAAGCTAGTAATATTGCAATAGGGAATGGATGGCAAACTGATAACAGGTTCATAGCTACTCGGTATCTTCGCCAAAAAGGAGTGCAGCATCCACTCCCTTTGCAACGCAGTACAGTATCAGCAATGCATGTATCTACTGGGAGTAGAACCCACAGCCTTCTGCATCAAAAGCAAGTACACTACCTGTTGTGCTATTAACAATGCAAGCTGACACAGCATAAGCAGCACTAAACTTTTGCTCCCCTGCAGCTCTCAGTTCCTTGTAAAATCTACTCACTCAGCTCTATCTCTGAACTTTGCAGCACGAGACATCTGGAAAAAGCCAATTTATTTGGGGGGGACAAAAGCCCCAAAACCAGGGACACATTTTAAACATTGCTTGTATAATGCTGGGAAGTTGCTAGAATAAAATGGTGTGTTACCACCATACATTTCACTGCCAAGTCTTGAACCCAGAACCCTGTGCAAAACAGTCAGAGCAACATACCACTATGCCAAATCAGCTGTTTTGTGAAGACAGGAAGACTGAAACTTAAATGGCTACCATTTAGTGAATTCAGTTCTCACCATAGCTGTCAACCTCTTAGCAAAAAACACCTGAACAAAGCCAATAATGGGGCAATACAGCCCCCAAACATATTTAGTGAATTCAGTTGTCACCATAGCTCTCAACCTCTTAGCAAAAAACACCCAGACAAAGCCAGTAATGGGGGAATACAGCCCCCAAACATATTCAGTGAATTTAGTTCTTACCCTAGCTCTCAACCTTAACACAAAAAACCTGGATGAAGCCAATAATGGGGGAATACAGTCCCAAAAATAGGGACAAATTTCAAATGTCTAACTTATAAACTTAGAAAATTGCTAGAATAAAAGGTTTTGTGTTACCATGTACTTTCTGAAGAATATGAAATCTGAAATTCAAATGCTGGTCATTTTTATTTAACATTTGTTAACCAGGAAGGTCTGACTTGGAACAAAAGCCAGTTTTCAGCAGAGGCCCAGGGAGAAAAACTCCAGACACTTGTCTTTGTAAGATGGAAGGACACCAGAGCAAACCCACACAAACACATGGAGGACATGCAGACTCCACACAGTAGTCACCCCAACCAAGAATCAAACCAGAAAACCTGTAGCTGTTAGACAGCAATGCTACCACTGCACCACTGACTTTGTAAGGACGCAAAACTACAGAAACCGCAGATTTTATGAGGAAGAGAACAGAGCAAGTAGGGGGAAAAAATCTGCAAATTATTTACAAATGGTGGTGGGTAGGGAATTCGGGCTCTTGCCACTTGGGCCCAAGGTACAGGGTTCAAGCCTGTTCTCTACCCACCACCATATAGCACTTGGGGCATTTCACACACACACACACACACACACACACACACACCCTTTGTTTTCTTACCTCAAAGTCCGTAAAACATGTTATAACATCCATCCACAGCCTGCGACAATGCATCTAAGCATGTCCTTCCATCTAGCATGTGACAACAAGGGCCAGTCTTTCCTGCGAGAGTGGAGCAAGCTGGGTGCTACCCAGCCTGCAGATGTTGCAGTCTAATCCCCCTTCAGGACTTCTCGGATAGTGCTTCTGCATGCTCTCTTCCTAATCTGGACTGCTGTTGAGACAGTCTGGATTCTGTGTGCATGCTCCAGGCTGGTTCACCAGCAGTTCGTAAATGTTGTGAGTGCGCATGTGCAATGTTCCGCAACTCATGTTTTTATTTTTGTATTTTCTTTTTATTTTCTTTTTTTCTCTTCTTTGTTTACAGCTGGGGGGGGGGGCTACAGTCCTGCAGCCCAATAGCACGAGCTGCCCCTGGTAGGATGTGTACTCTCTCCAGTTATTGGGGGTCTTTTCTTAAGGTAGTGAAATACTTTTCAGGGTAGAGGCAATGTGGGAAGGCGTCCTTTTCTTAAGGTAGTTTTTACACTGGGCAGAACATGTCAACTTTAGTAGTTTTGTTTTCGTGTTTTTCCACTATCTATTTAGACTTGTAGGACTGGCGTACATTCTAGATGTTTGTTAAATGACTATTTTAAACCTCACAAAGTGAGAGGTACATCCATTTTTCTTATGCTTCCTCTATTGCATAATTTTTAGAATTATTCGTGACCCCTCCACAACATACAAATAAGGGGTGAACTAAAGCTCCTAACTGAAATGACACCCTGCAATGCTACCTACTCGGTAGGTAATAGTTACGTTATTGTACTTTCAACTTGTTCAGGTGAGCTCATTTAGTATAGATATGTTAATAATAATAACAACAATAATAATAGGAAAAGAAAGTATCAACCAAATGGTTTTCTCACATCAAGCCTAAACAAAATCGAACATAGGCAAGAATTATTTTTGGTACTTTGGTAGATTTTGAACAGCAATCAATAATTTGCCGAGGTATGAAACAGTGGCCTCCTGGTTGCGTTAATACGTAAGTACCAAGGATTCTAACCCTAGAAGGTGCCATGATGATATACTCCTCTGCACTTAGTCTAGGAAAAAATAAAAACAAGAGTCTGATAGAAACAAGAGTTTAAATAAAGCATATTTTTGTGTTCTTTATGGTTTTCCAGAAGAGCCAAATGTTGCCAGCATTAAATCACTAATTACAACAGTGACGCACGCTGTGTGTACAGTCAGGTTGTAAAAGCACAGATGATGCAACAGGATTGTACTAAAGGAAAGAATCAGTGTGTAGCATAAGTAAAATATTCTTCAGAATAGTTCTTGGTGACACACTGAATGACCATGTTAATCAAAAATACTAAACTTTATTTAATAAATAACTTAAGGAAATAAAATAAGATGTATCAAACATTGCTATGTACAAACCCTTTTGTCAAGACATGATAAAAATAAGCAACATACATTTAAAAGACTATAAACTTAATAAAACATTGTCACTGTCTAACTATAATTTAAAATAACAGATCAAAAACAAAAAACTGGTCACAGATACCAAAGTATTCTTGCTAAAGCAGCGTAACACTATAAGTGTCTGACATTCCATCTAAGGTTCATCTGATAGTGGTGTTGAATTAACCTGAATTATAAATTAATTCTCATGCTCATTGTTCTTTGTTGTCATCACTTCAGTAAAACATTTTCTTGTTCTGTTTTACCAGCTCCGATAGTCTATGCAGACCTTCCACCAGTCCATCTCCGTTCACAGCACAGCATCCCTGCACATGCCACTCATGTCCATGTAGTTTTCTTAAGCAAAGTGCATCCACTAGCTCTGAGGGACGTCGGGCACCAGGTAGGTCCTGCTTGTTGGCTAAAATCACAAAAGGTACTCCCTGCATTTGGTCATCATCCAGAATGGCTTCCAGTTCCTCATGGGCTTCATTAAATCTTTCTGGGTCTGCACTGTCCAACACAAATACTAAGCCATCCGTGTTCATGAAGTAGTGTTTCCACAAGGCTCTGATTTTTGTTTGGCCACCAACATCCCATACTGTGAAGGACACATTTCTCATAGGTTCGATGGTTTCCACATTGAATCCAATAGTGGGGATAGTGGTGATGGCTTCATTCAGCTTCAGTTTGTATAAAATAGTCGTTTTCCCTGCAGCATCTAAACCCAGCATCAGAATTCTCGCTTTCATCCCACTGAATCCCATCAAAGATTCATAGATTCTGCTCAGCAGGATACCCATTTTGTCGTTTGGTTGTCTGTAGTGTGGCAAAAGTTTCTTTCTTTTTGTCTGAGATGTTAGCCTGTGCTCATGACTGGTGAATATATATACAGAGACTGTCCCTGTTGTAGTGCTGGAAATTCCATGCTGGATGCATGCCTCAGCAGCTCAGGTTTCACTGCCTTTCATCTGATTGGGTAACTATACTCCCGTGTTACACAGAACACAGCATTTCCTTAACTTGTGTTATGAATAGTGTCACCGTCTGTGTTGCTGTTCAGTGCTGTGCTTGAAGTGCTAGGAAGTCAGTTGTGACTGTTCTGTATGATGTCATAGGAGGTGGAGTAATCTTTTCCACAATGCTAGTTTATCTGTTTATCTTGTTTATTATATATGCATCTGAAAGGCACATTAGATGTGTACAGTCTGAATTAATGTTAAAACCACTGACTGATATAACATAGTATACATAAGAAGTAAAATAAATTAAAAAAAAATAAGAGTGAACTCAGTTTGTGCAAAGTCATTAACCTCCGTAGCAAGGAAGCCAATCCACTGAAATGCAAATAATGAAGGACTGAAAATGTACTGCTTTTGTTTGTTTTCACTTCACAGCTCCTTTTTGTTTATCTTCAAATTCCTTGTTATAGTTTTGCTCCCATTGCTAATTGCAGGTCAAAAGCTGAGAAGATACCATGATGAGGAAAGACTGAGGACATAATACTCCTTTGAACAGGTGGGAGAAATACCAGATATATTATCCCAGAGGGATATGTTGTTGTTGTTATTTGTCTTTTGGCTTTTCATGGTAAGGGGTCGCCACAGTGGAACTCCGGTCTGCTAATGATTGGCAGTAGACTTCTATGAAAAGCCAAGGTGCCAGCTCAACGCTCAACCTTCATCGAAGGCACGCCCATTTACGCACGCATGTCTTTCGAACGCTACCCAACCGCGGGGAGGACATGCAGACTCCACACAGAAGGCACTCCAAAGCTCAGCCAAGAATCGAACGGGAGAACCTCTTGCTGTGAGGTAACAATGCTACCGCCGTACCACTGTGGCATATATGTTGCAAAAATGGATGATGGATTTCTACTAGAGAAAGTATATTTGAGATCCAGTGGCGATGTGACAAAGGCAGAGGAGCAGTGGATGAGTGGGACCATTGGGAAGTATTTCTTAATGGAGAAGGTTAGTATCAGAGAATATACATGTGCAAATGTGGCTGAATTGTCTTATGGTTAATGTTTTGTTTATCCAAACTACTATATTACACAATCATGAATATAATACCTGCTTGCAGAGGAAAGGCTGAAGTACAGCTTCATTGCTTGTCCGAATATTACAGGAATGGAATTCCTCGCCTGATGCTGTTTTACACAGGAATATGCTTTGTGCGTGCATTGCATACAGAGTAGGAACTATATGCTTCACACTTCCTTCTAGCTTTGTTATGTGATAGGGAGGCATTTGCATGATACTTTTAAATGTAAGCATTTGGTTACACCAGCACTATTTGTATAGTATAAAGAGACTGTCAGATGTTATTGGTGTATTCTTCATCATCAACCCTTTTTTACCATGTTTTTACTTGGCTCAGGGTGTCAACTGCTTTAATTTCTCTCAGTATAATGTCACTCTCCTACCTTCGTCGACAGTCTTGCCTGATAGTTGCAGGTCTTTTAACATATAATCTGTGCAGCTCTTTGCTGGATGCCCTTGTTCTTCTTATGTGTTTTTGTGTCTCACAAATCTTCTTCTACAAACTGTCTTCTGCTTTTCCTGCGTATGTGCATGAACCACCATAATCTGTTCTCTTTGACATATGTAATTGAAACAACTTTGGTTTCTGCTCTAAAGTACTAATTTCTTTGTCTGTCCCACCATGTACATCCTACTACCTGTCTCAGGCACTGCATCACCATCACCTCTAGCTTCCTCAAATGCTCTGCTTTTACTGCCCAGGTTTCTCTGCCATATAGTAGTAGTGGTCGCACACTGTTTTGTACACTTTACTTTTTAACTTCTTTGCATTAGTCTATCATACAGTACCGCTGATACTCTGCATCAGTTGCATTAGTCTATCATACAGTACCGCTGATACTCTGCATCGGTTGCATTAATCTATCATACAGTACCGCTGATACTCTGCATCAGTTGCATTACTCTATCATACAGTACCGCTGATACTCTGCGTCAGTTGGCTGCATTCCCTCTGATTCTATCTTTGATCTTAACATTCACACTTCCCTTCCCCTCAACAACCCCTCTTGGATACCTGAAGCTGTTAACCTGTTCCACTATTTTCCCGTCTATTTCAATTTTCAGCTTCTTTTGCTTTCTCCCTTTTGCTGTCATGACAACTGTCTTATCTGTACTTAGTTTCATCCTGTACTCCTTCAGTTTTGCATTCCATTCCACTATTATTTGCTAAAGTTCTTGTTCAGAGTCTGCCTCTAATATCACATCATCTACATACAGCTTCTTTGTTGATCTGTTCCCTCCAACATGTTTGCTGCTTTAGTTCATCATCAGTATAAATAGCCGTGAGCTCAGAGATGAACCCTAATGCCAACTCACTTCTGCTGGGAACCATTCTGTGAACCCGAATGCTGTTCATACTTGTGTCATTGGGTTCTTGCACATAGCTTGCACCAATTCTGCCAGGGTTTCTGGGAGTTTGAGCCATAGCAGCTTTTTTGGCACTCCATAATATACTTTCTCCATGTTTAGGAATGCCTATTTGGCCTCTTTCTTCACCGCTAGCTTTTTTTTTATCAACAATCTGCCTTTCTGCAAACATTAGGTCAGTTTTGCTGCATCCTGATCAGAATCCGAACTGCTCATCTCCCACCTTAATTTATACTACTGTGCACATTCATTAATCTAACACCCTTGGTAACATTTTTTTGCAGCGTGACAGAAGTTTGATACTTCTGTACTGCTCACAGTTGTAAATGTCCCCTTTGTTCTGGCACTAGAATGCTTTTTTTCAGTTATCAGGGATATGCCTTTCACTCCATAGTGGTATGAGTACCCCCTGAAACCATTTCTACCCTAACTCACCCAGCATCTTAAGCATACCTGTCATGACCTCATCTGAGCCTGCTGCTTATCCTGGTTTCATTTTCCTTAGTGATGTTATCCGTCTTTCACTGTAGGCTGTGTAGGGGGATGTACAGCTTTTGTGAAGTTTTCTTCATTCAGAAGGAGATGGACGTAGTCCTTCCTTCTACCTTTGATGTCCTGCAGATTGGTAAAGACGTTGTTTCTGGCATTCCTTATGAAGGGTGTCTGATAACTATCTTTATCTTTTTGTCTTTGCCTTGCAACCTGATAAAGTTTCTTTATGTTGTTTGCCGAGTCACTTTCCAGAAGCTGGTAGAGTGCCACTGAAGCCTTATTCCTTGCTATTGTAACTGCACCCTTAGCCTCTTTGCTAGCCAGACAGTATTCCTTCTTAGCCTGGTCTGTCTTTTCCATTTCTCATGTGTTTCCTTCTTTTGATAACTTTCTAGACTTCTAGATTTCGCTACCAACTTTCCTTAATTTCCATACCTGCCTCTGCTCCATAGCTGTGCAGAGATGGACACATGCCCTTTTGAGGCACTGCCATTCTTTTTCAACTCCACATATTTTATCGTCTTCCTCAGTTGCTAGAGCCCTGAGTACTTCTGTGACCTCTGTGTTTTTTCTCCAGTCAACTTTCAAGTCCTCAGCCTAGCGTCTGTTGATCTTAGAGCCTTCTCTGACCACGACTCACAGCTGATTGTGTCCACCAGTCATTTATGGTGTAGGCCAACTGTTTTACTGGGGATGACTTTGCAATCTCTGATTCTAGCCCAATGCCTTTTCCTTCCTAGGAGAAAATCTAGCTAAGTTGCATTTTAGCCACTGTTGTAGCTGATCCTGTGACTGTTTCCCTTGCCCAGCCTAGTGTTGGACACCATCAAGGCATTTGCCAGACAGAAGTCTAAAATGGCCCCATCAAATTGAAAAAAAAATATATGGAGCTGCTTACTGCTTGCTGTGATGGATTTGAAGTCTTCTTAAGACACTCAGTCTTGCTGGCTGGATTCTGCTAAAATCAAAGTCTGATTATATTTGCATTCACAGTCTATTGCATACAGAAACTTGCAGAATATACACTGATGAGAAAATATACTTTGCAGCACCTGTCTTTAAGAGTAGTAACCAATAACTTTTATAATAAACCACACATACTTCTGTTACAGCTTAAAGTACTGTTCCACTTTACTTCTCATATAGTACAGATGATGTGAGAGATATAACATTTACCTCAAGACAAATGTGTCTCTACCAATACCTCTAACATATGAAAAATGAAAAACAAAACAAAAAGCTATTCCACCAAACTAACCACTGGCAACCTTCGCTGTGTGTTACTCCTTTATTCCATAAAGCGCCTTTCATTCAAATAAAAATCCATGAACTTCTTCAGATGGAATATTCAACATTTACCATCATTTAAATACTAATTAAAAATGTTGAATATTCCATCTGAAGAAGTTTATGGATTTTAATTGAACGAAAGGCGCTTTATGGAATAAAGGTGTAACACACAGCGAAAGTTGCCAGTGGTTTGTTTGGTGGAATACCTCTAACATAGCTGGATTCATACAGCTCTTTATATACAATTTTAGTCATGCACATACATATACATTTCCTCTTGCTTTTCTATTTTGGAGAATTGCTCATCCTGTAGAAACAATACTAATTGTTGCAGATGCTGACGCAAACTGCTGACTTAATGATATTATTTTTCAGCTTCCTTGTTTAACAATGTCTTGTCACATTTTTGCTGAATTTATAAGAAGCCAGCTTTTCTGACAATGTGAACATCCTGTATTCTATTTGGATCTTTGTATAAGAACATCTGTTCTTGTGCCAATGCTGATAACAGTGTCCTGTTGTCCATGCAGAAAAACATGTTTTTAAGGAAACACATTGTCACAGTGTCATTGTCCATTCTTTAAAAGCAGATTTTGCATTTTTGCTCTTGCATGCATCCTGTTTTTAAGTCTGTAAGGGAAAAATGTCCATTCAGCAAATACCTTATTTTCCAAGCCACGGTCATTTAGTATGAATGCTGATCACATATTACTAACTCTGTTTCTGCATTTAAGCAAGCTTTTTCTTTCAGCATATTTACAACAGAATTAATTTCAGCCTTATATTCATAATATCCAACACTAGTGTTGGACACCATCAATGCATTTGCCAGACAGAAGTCTAAAATGGCCCCATCGATCTAGACCCAGGCTGTTTTCATGTCCTGCCTCTCTGTCTAGATATGAGCATTCAGATGCCCCCATTATCAACACCAACTCATGCTGTCCTGCTTTATCTAGTAGGTCTTGCAACGGCTGCCTGAAGCTCTTCTCCTCACTGCCACAATCCTGCTGTGGAGCATATGGTGAGATGATGAATATTGTCCTCTCTTTACATTGGAGTCTGATTACCATTAGTCTATTACTAATGCTGATGACATCTCTCATTGTCTTCTGAAGACTCTCCTTCAACATATCACCATAATTTCTTAACCATTTCAAGTCTGTATTCCTCTGACTAGAAGACTCTGGATCCCAAACCAAGTGGCTTTGTTGCACTGCATTCTCTATCTTGCTTTATAGATACACAGGATGTCCAACCCCATTCCTACCATTATGCAATCTACTTCTAAGATACATCCTGTCAGTGAATCTGTATTTAGTGTAGAAAGTCTTAGTTCATATTTGACAGATTGATTGGTCTTATATCCAGCTTACACTGAACGGAGTTATCCCAAGCAACCCACTCTGCACAACTGGACATCAGCCAGATAGTTGCTTATTGACCCATGGCTGCTGGACTGTATGGCAAGCATGCACTGGCCAGTTCAGACACATAGACCCCACCCACTGTTAGCTGTTGGTAACTGGAGTAGACATGTCCTCAACCTACTTATCACCAGCAAATGCCTATTTTCATTTTTGGCGACATTAACCAACATGATCGAAAATGAACAGCCACGTTTTATACCATTCAGTGGCCAGCCCTGACATAGCACTCCATCTGTGATCCATGTTTTCTGATCTAGAATGCACTGTGCATCACATCTGTTACCTAAAGCAGTTGGTCTATAGAAGTGTTTCTGGTAAGCACTACCTAGAGTCTGTGTGGCTGCCCACAACTGTCTTCAGAATTTTGGGTATGTTTTGAGGTGGAAGCACCCAGCATGCTTTGGGAGGTGGGAGGACTGACCCACATAGACATGGAACAACATGCAAACTCTGCTCAAGCATTGTCTGGAGTTCAGCATCAAACCTGGTACCATGTGCATGGGAAGAGAAGAGCTTAACCATTACAGCAACAAAGCTGACTACAGCAAAAAGCAATTAACATTTCATGGGCTTCTCTTTCCTTTCTACTGAGCATCAGGTTGAAGTCTCCCATGCAATGAGGAAACCGGACAGTGCAAGAGACACCCAAAGTGCCGGAATTCAGTCTAAAAGGATACATGCCTGCTGAGAATGATACTGCAGATGTGATCCTTCTGATGAACATCTAGACAGTCCTTGGTAATGCCAGTTTTGTCTGAAAACTGACAATGCAAAAATCCAACCACCCAGCCAAATAAAACATTAATAATATCAATGTCCTCTAGTGTTGTGGCCAGCATTACAATAGAGTAATATAAAAGTATACCATAGCAAATGACAATGACATTTCAATTTACTTGTTCATATTCACTGATGCGCAACACGAATCCTGTAACTGTACAGGCATGTTTTGTCTTTGACACAGGAAACGTTAATAGGCAACTTGGTGGGGTATTATGAGAAGGCATTCAGGTCTAGGAGAAGTAAAGTGAGACTGCAGAAACAACTACAAAGACACAGGTCAAACAAGTCTATATACTTTGAGTACATCTGGCCATAGACTCAGAAAATTGTATTTTGGTAAAATGAAAAAATTGTGCAAAACTTACAAGCAGAAAGTAAAGCTGTTACAAAATCATTCTAATTCTTCAAAGAAATTAATTTCTTTTGATCTAATATTTTCTATATAGAATATAAATAATGCTAAAGAAAACAAATGTATTCTATTGTCCTCTGTGGAGGGGTATTCAGAATATAAATCCTCAGAAAATAGCTTTACCATTCAGAATTAACTACAGTGATCGTACATTCCTTAAATATTTTAGTTAAATAAGACCAAATATGTCTCACACATGTATATACCCAGAAAATATGAAATTTAGCTGCAGTAGAATTGCCATCACACAGAGAGCATATGCTGAATATAAGTTACATTTCATAGCTAACTTGTGGGATCTTACAGAGGAATTATGAAGCAATACAAAATTCAGCTTAATAAACTTAGAAAATTGTAGCATTTACAAAGGTAGTATAAGTGCTGACCTAGACTGACTCCTAATAAGGGCAAAGATTCATTCATTTTAATAAGGAGGCCCAACAGTTCTGAACAGAAGACTCAAACAGATTGTGTACATGTGTCATTAAATTATGTAGTAAACAGGAATGGTATGCGTTTTTAGCGTAAATGAACAAAGAAAGGATTAATTTCACTTTGTTACTCGTCAATCTATCTGTAAGTGGGAATAATTTCATTGTGGTGATACGTGTTAATTTCAGATGTTGGGTATAATCTGGATTTAAATCCCAGAGATGGATAGGTCTGTTACAGTAGCCAAACACTTGTTGACTTGCAGATCATAAAGATACTGTCCTTTAATCATAGCAAAGTTTTTTGCTTGCAATCACTTATTCAAAATTAAACAAAGAATTTTTAATCCAACTCGAGATAAAATATTAAGTTGGGCTCGGGGATTTACTTATTTTGAGCTTTGTGATAATAGGTTCAGTTTCTTCTATTAAAATTCTGAGGCTGGGATTTAAATGAGAGATTCAGAACAACGTTTAGCTAAATATTTGTCTGTGTCATTTGTATTGCCATCCAGGTTGGTTGAGGCACAATGTGCTAAGACAAAGAAGTCTGCATCTGTGGGACAAGATAACACACCTGGCTGCCTACTGGTCAACCTGAGACATGACTTGTCTGCTCCCTTATAGAAGCTGTACAATATTTGTGCCAGGTGAATGGAGGACAGAAACAGTCATTCCCTTACACAAAGGTGGGTTTCCAATGGACCCATATAGTTACAGATCCATAAGCTTGATCAGTCTCGCCTGTAAGGCCATGGAGAGGATCATTATGGAATTAATAAATTTGGATATAGTTAGCCTACAGACTCTCGAACCAACCCAGTTTGGCTTTGTTAAGGGCAGGTCCTACCTACTTAATTTGACTGACTGCTTCAAAAAAGGCACTGAATCAATGAATGGGGGCAAAACAGTGCATATCTAGACCTTGCAAAGACATTCAACACCAGCCCACACTCAGGTATTGTAGATAAACTCTTCCATCTAAGTGTTAATCTCTGTGTAACTCATTGGAAAGCAAATTGGCTAAGCCAACAGTACTACCTCTTCCAAAAGACCTGCCATTAGCAGTGTACCCCAGGGTTCAGTCATTGGGCCACTCTTCTTTGACATTTACTTCTCAGAGGTCAAAGTTAATGTGAAGGGTTTATGGTTGACCAAGTCTGCAGATGATTACAAACTTGGTGCCATCATAAACTCCCCAGCAGATAATAAAATCATCCAAGATGGCATGTCTGGAGCAAATAGGTGATGTCAAAACCATGGACTAAAGCTAAATGCCAAGAATTGTATAATCATATCCTTCAGCATGCATGACTGTCCTTGTGACTATCACATTGACAACACACCCCTGACAATTGATCCTGTAGTTAGGGAACTGGGAATCTACATCACCTATGAGTTGTCCTTTGATCACCATGTATCAATTATTGTAAAGAAGTCCTATTCATTGAGCAGCATATATTGAAAGGTATTGCATCCAGATCCAGGGATGTAATTATTCAATTATACTTGGCAGTCATTAGCCTAATCATTGAGTACAATGAGTATTTCGGTATGTACCTTTTCTAACATTTGTCACAACTGGAATGACTACAGCACGTTCTCACAAAAAAAACAAAACAAAAAAAAACAGTGGCCTAAATCGTAAAAAATATGCAGACTGTCTCAAAGTCTTGTCCCTCTTCTCAGTAAGATATAAGCTTTTGAGAGGCGATCACTACCTCACATGTACACCATCAGCAGATCCTATTCTGTCAGAACTATTATAAGCTCACAAGTTCAATGACTTCATTAACATCTACTTAAGGGATCTCAATCTGTTTTGCAAAATAAATAAAAATTCCTGGAGGGATAGGTTTGTATCACAGAGCATACTGCTTTTATGGAACCGTCTTCCATTCCACATTAAGGAAAGTGCTACTCTTACTCAATTCAAATGTAATTTGGATGAATGGATGGGTACCTGAAAATTTAACCCCACTTTAGCACCCCATCCCTCATGGATGGGGAAACATGTAAATGTAACAGCATATCCTTGTTTGGCCCATCTTTGGGTTATTTGCATACACAATATATAATGGCTAAAAATGTCCAAGGGAATTTAAGGCTAGACTTCTTAAGATTCACACTGAACATTTATCAGTAAGTACCTATGAACTTATGAACTTGTAATGAAGCCATCCCAATGTGTGTGTGTGTGTGTGTGTGTGTGTGTGTGTGTGTGTGTGTGTGTGTGCGCGCGTGTGCGCGCGTGTGTGCGTGTGTGCGTGTGTGTGTGTGTGTGTGTGTGTGTGTGTGTGTGTGTGTGTGTGTGTGTGTGTGTGTGTATACAGTTATCTATGTCTGCTGCCTCTAGCAAACACCCATAGAGACACAGGGAGGCTGTGCAGACTCCATACAGAAGCCCACCCTTTGGGAAGAAAGCATACGGAAGCTGTCTTGGCATGTGTGTGTGTGTGTGTGTGTGTGTGTGTGTGTGTGTGTGTGTGTGTGTGTGTGTGTGTGTGTGTGTGCGCGTGCGCGCATGCATGCCTATACTATCCTGATGCATGAGCTGATGGGAAGAGCAACAGCACAGTCAGGTCTGAAAGTGTGACAGTTCAGTATTTAATTCAGCGACACAGTACTTAGCTCTTAATAAGGTATTCTTCTGTGCAGTTTTACCTTGTCTGAATCAGAGATTCTCATTTTTGCACTATTTGACTAACCCACATTACCTAATTAGCATGAGTAATGAGAATATCTCTGAATCAGATATGTTCATATTACAGTTATATACATATAACAGTCAGGTAACCATTAAAAGAAGCAATCATTGTATTCACAAATAAATTGCTGGGGTCTGGGCTGAAGACATCAATATTTGTATCAAAATGCACAACATGAATACAATACAAACAAGAGAGAACAAGAATATATTCTGTTAATGGGTTGCATTAGGTCAGTGATTCTGAGTCAGGCATACCCACTGCAGTGCTAACAAGTGAGTTTAGAGACTATCAATTGTTTAAAGTGTTCTTACGAATTTAAAAACTAAGTGTATCTATCCATCTCTCTGACTGATTACAGGCTAAGCCCACTGGACATAAGTATCCCTTTTCTGGGAGCTTTGGTTAACTGACTTGGTAAGGGTCACACAACAGGCAAATTGAGGCTGAAGGAATCAAACCATACAAGGTGACATGATGGTGTACCCCTCTACACTTAGTGTAGGAGAAAAATAAAAATATAAACCAGATAGAAACAGGAATTTAAATGAAGTGCAGTTGTGTGTTCTTTAGAATTTTCCAGAAGAGCCAACAGCTGGTATCAGAAAATAACTAATTAGAGCAACAATGATGCACACTATGTGCAGGGTCCGGCTGTCAAAACACAGATGATGTAACAGGATTGTACTAAAGGAAAGAATCAGAGAAGTGGAGCAGAATGAAACTGCTCTTTAGAATAATTATTGTTGACACACTGAATGATCATATTAATCAAAAACAGTAAATTTTATTTAATAAATAATTTAAAGAAATAAAATATGACATATGAAGTATTTCTATGTACAAAATCTTTTATCAAGGCATAGCAAAAATAAGCAGCATACATTTAAAAGACGTAATGAAACATTGTCAGCAGATAATTACAATTTAAAATGACAGGTCAAAAACAAAAAAAAAAATGGTCACAGATAACAAAAGTAATCTTGCTAAAGCAGTGTAATACTGTAAGTGTCTGACATTCAATCTAAATTGTCCAAAAGAGAAAACTCCACAGGTACGTCTGCTACTGGTGTTGAATCAACTTAAATTATAAATTAATGCTCATAGTCATTGTTCTTTGTTGTCATCACATCATAGGTTCATAGGTAGGTACTAGGCTATCGGCCCATGGGCCTACGTAAGCCTAGCCAGCAAGGTTCCATAGCTTACGCCACCGAAGAAAGTTATTTTCCTATGCCACTGTCCAGCAGAGACACAGAAGTGATCCCTGGGGTGTATTTCCTATTTCCCATCCACTCATCAAGATTTTTCTTGAAGAGTGCTAATGAAAAACTTTGCTTGACATAGATGGGTAGCTTGTTCCAGAGTATAGGAAGTCTCTGGGACAGGAATCTATCCCTCCAGCATGTCCTGTTTATTGTGGTGACAAGGTTTATGTCCCTCGAGCATGTAGTTCGGAGGGATTGGGATTTCTTTAGGTGTAGCATATCCAACAGCTCTGGGTTTGACATAGCTTTATATGTTAGGCAGAGATTACCTCGGAGTAGGCGATATACTACAGAGTAAAAAGTTTATTTCTTGTTCTGTTTTACCAGCTCAGATAGTCTATGCAGACCCTCCACCAGTCCATTTCCATTCACAGCACAGCATCCCTGCACATGCCACTCATGTCCATGTAGTTTTCTTAAGCAAAGTGCATCCACCAGTTCTGAAGGATGTCGGGCTCCATTTAAGTCCTGCTTGTTGGCTAGAATCACAAAAGGTACTGCCTGCATTTGGTCATCATCCAGAATGGCTTCTAGTTCCTCACGGGCTTCATTAAACCTTTCTGGGTCTGCACTGTCCAGCACAAATACTAAGCCATCCGTGTTCATGAAGTAGTGTTTCCACAAGGCTCTGATTTTTGTTTGGCCACCAACATCCCACACTGTGAAGGACACATTTCTCATAGGTTCCACGGTTTCCACATTGAATCCAACAGTGGGGATAGTGGTGATGGCTTCATTCAACTTCAGTTTGTATAAAATAGTAGTTTTACCAGCAGCATCTAAACCCAGCATTAGAATTTTCGCTTTCATCCCACTGAATCCCATCAAAGATTCATAGATTCTGCTCAGCAGGATACCCATTTTGTCGTTTGGTTGTCTGTAGTGTGGCAAAAGTTTTTTTCTTTTCGTCTGAGATGTTAGCCTGTGCTCATGACTGGTGAATATATATACAGAGACTGTCCCTGTTGTAGTGCTGGAAATTCCATGCTGGATGCATGCCTCAGCAGCTCAGGTTTCACTGCCTTTCATCTGATTGGGTAACTATACTCCCGTGTTACTCAGAACACAGCATTTCCTTAACTTGTGTTATGAATAGTGTCACCGTCTGTGTTGCTGTTCAGTGCTGTGCTGGAAGTTCTAGAAATTCAGTTGTAATGCTGTTCTGTATGATGTCACAGGAGGTGGAGTAATTTTATCCATAATGCTAGATTATCTTGTTTATTATATATGCTTCTGAAAGGCACATTAGATGTGTACAGTCTGAATTAATGTTAGAACCACTGACATATAGTATACATACGAAGTAAAATAAAAAAAATAGAGTGAACTCAATTTGTGCAAAGTCATTAACCTCCATAGCAAGGAAGCCAATCCACTGAAATGCAAATAATGAAGGACTGAAAATGTACTGCTTTTGTTTGTTTTCACTTCACAGCTCCTTTTTGTTTATCTTCAAATTCCTTGTTATAGTTTTGCTCCCATTGCTAATTGCAGGTCAAAAGCTGAGAAGATACCATGATGAGGAAAGACTGAGGACATAATTCTCCTTTGAGCAGGTGGGAGAAATACCAGATATATAATCCCAGAGGGATATATGTTGCAAAAATGGATGATGGATTTCTACTAGAGAAAGCATATCTGAGATCCAGTGGCAATGTGACAAAGGCAGAGGAGCAGTGGATGAGAGGGACCACTGGGAAGTATTTCTTAATGGAGAAGGTGTTAGTATCAGAGAATATACATGTGCACATGTGGCTAAATTTTCTTATGGTTAATGTTTTGTTTCTTCATGCTACTATATTACACAATCATGAATATAATACCTGCTTGCAGAGGAAGTACAGCTTCATTGCTTGTCCGAAAATTACAGGAATGGAATTCCTCGCCTGATGCTGTTTTACACAGGAATATGCTTTGTACGTACATTGCATACAGAGTAAGAACTACGTGCTTCACACTTCCTTCTAGCTTTGTTATGATAGGGAGGCATTTGCATGATACTTTTAAAGGTAAGTATTTGCTTACACCAGCACTATTTGTCTAGTATAAAGAGACTGTCAGATGTTATTGGTGTATTCTTCATCATCAACCTCTTTTTCCCATGTTTTTACTTGGCTCTGGGTGTCAACTGCTTTAATTTTTCTCTGTAATGTCACTCTCCTACCTTCTTCGACAGTCTTGCCTGATAGTTGCAGGTCTTTTAACATATAATCTATGCAGCTCTTTGCTGGATGCCCTTGTTCTTCTTATGTATTTTTGTGTCTCACAAATCTTCTTCTACAAACTGTCTTCTGCTTTCCCTGCATATGTGCATGAACCACCATAATCTGTTCTCTTTGACCTATGTAATTGAAACAACTTTGGTTTCTGCTGTAATGTACTCCTTTCTTTGTCTGCCCCACAATGTACATCCTACTACCTGTCTCAGGCACTGCATCTCCATCACCTCTAGTCTCCTCAAATGCTCTGCTTTTACTGCACAGGTTTCTCTGCCATATAGTAGTAGTGGTTGCACCACTGTTTTGTACACTTTACTTTTTGGCTTCTTTTGCATTAGTCTGTCACACAGTACCACTGATACTCTGCATCAGTTGGCTGCGTCCCCTCTGATTCTAGCTTTGATCTTAACATTCACACTTCCCTTCCCCTCAACAACCCCTCTTGGATACCTGAAGCTGTTAACCTGTTCCACTATTTTCCTGTCTATTTCAATTTTCAGCTTCTTTTGCTTTCCCCCATTTGCTGTCATGACAACTGTCTTATCTGTACTTAGTTTCATCCTGTATGCCTTCAGTTTTGCATTCCATTCCACTATTATTTGCTACCGTTCTTGTTCAGAGTCTGCCTCTAATATCACATCATCTGCATACAGCTTCTTTGTTGATCTGTTCCCTCCAACATGTTTGCTACTTTAGTTCATCATCAGTATAAATAGCAGTGAGCTCAGAGATGAAACCTAATGCCAACTCACTTCTACTGGGAACCCTTCTGTGAACCCGAATGCTGTTCATACATGTGTTATTGGGTTCTTGCACATAGCTTACACCAATTCTGCCAAAGTTTCCTGGAGTTTGAGCCATAGCAGCTTTTTTGGCACTCCATAATATACTTTCTCCATGTTTAGGAATGCCTATTTGGCCTCTTTCTTCACCGCTAGCTTTTTTTTAATCAACAATCTGTCTTTCTGCAAACATTAGGTCAGTTTTGCTGCATCCTGATCAGAATCCGAACTGCTCATCTCCCACCTTACTTTCTACTACTGTGCACATTCATTAATCTAACACCCTTGGTAACATTTTTTTGCAGCGTGACAAAAGTTTGATACTTCTGTACTACTCACAGTTGTAAATGTCCCCCTTGTTCTGGCACTAGAATGCTTTTCTTCAGTTATCAGGGATATGCCTTTCACTCCATAGTGGTATGAGTACCCCCTGAAACCATTTCTACCCTAACTCACCCAGCATCTTAAGCATACCTGTCATGACCTCATCTGAGCCTGCTGCTTATCCTGGTTTAATTTTCCTTAGTGATGTTATCCGTCTTTCACTGTAGGCTGTGTAGGGGGATGTACAGCTTTTGTGAAGTTTTCTTCATTCAGAAGGAGATGGACGTAGTCCTTCCTTCTACCTTTGATGTCCTGCAGATTGGTAAAGACGTTGTTTCTGGCATTCCTTATGAAGGGTGTCTGATAACTATCTTTATCTTTCTGCCTTTGCCTTGCAACCTGATAAAGTTTCTTTATGTTGTTTGCCGAGTCACTTTCCAGAAGCTGGTAGAGTACCACTGAAGCCTTATTCCTTGCTATTGTAACTGCACCCTTAGCCTCTTTGTTACCAGACAGTATTCCTTCTTAGCCTGGTCTGCCTTTTCCATTTCTCATGTTTTTCCTTCTTTTGATAACTTGCTAGACTTCTAGATTTCACTACCAACTTTCCTTAATTTCCATACCTGCCTCTGCTCCATAGCTGTGCACAGATGCACACATGCCCTTTTGAGGCACTGCCATTCTTTTTCAACTCCAGATATTTTATCGTCTTCCTGAGTTGCTAGAGCCCTGAGTACTTCTGTGACCTCTGTGTTTTTTCTCAAGTCAACTTTCATGTCCTCAGCCTAGTGTCTGTTGATCTTAGAGCCTTCTCTGACCATGACTCACAGCTGATTGTGTCCACCAGTCATTTATGGTGTGGGCCAACTGTTTTACTGGGGATGACTTTGCAATCTCTGATTCTAGCCCAATGCCTTTTCCTTCCTAGGAGAAAATCTAGCTAAGTTGCACTTTAACTACTGTTGTAGCTGATCTTGTGACTGTTTCCCTTGCTCTACCTAGTGTTGGACACCATCAAGGCATTTGCCAGACAGAAGTCTAAAATGGCCCCATCGATCTAGACCCAGGCTGTTTTCATGTCCTGCCTGTCTGTCCAGATATGAGCATTCAGATACCCCATTATCAACACCAACTTATGCTGTCCTGCGTTATCTAGTAGGTCCTGCAACTGCTGCCTGAAGGCCTCTTCTCCTCACTGCCACAATCCTGCTGTGGAGCATATGGTGAGATGATGAATATTGTCCTCTCTTTACACTGGAGTCTGATTACCGTGAGTCTATTACTAATGCTGATGACATCTCTCATTGTCTTCTGAAGACTCTCCTTCACCATATCACCATAATTTCTTAACCATTTCAAGTCTGTATTCCTCTGACTAGAAGACTCTGGATCCCAAACCAAGTGGCTTTGTTGCACTGCATTTTCTATCTTGCTTCTTAGATACACAGGATGTCCAACCTCCTTCCTACCATTATGTAATCTACTTCTAAGATACATCCTGTCAGTGAAACTATATTTCGTGTAGAAAGTCTTAGTTCATATTTGACAGATTGATTGGTGTTATATCCAGCTTACACTGAACAGAGTTATCCCAAGCAACCCACTTTGCACAGCTGGACATCAGCCAGATAGTAGCTTATTGACCCATAGCTGCTGGACTGTATGGCAAGCATGCACTGGCCAGTTCAGACACATAGACCCCACCCACTGTTAGCTGTTGGTAACTGGAGTAGGCCTGTCCTCAACCTACTTATCACCAGCAAATGCCTATTCTCATTTTTGGTGACATTAACCAACATGATCAAAAATCAACAGCCATGTTTTATACCATTCAGTGGCCAGCCTTGACACAGCACTCCATCTGTGATCCATGTTTTCTGATCTAGAATGCACTGTGCATCACAGCTGTTATCTAAAGCAGTTGGTCTATAGAAGTGTTTCTGGTAAGCACTACCTAGAGTCTATTTGGCTGCCCACAACTGTCTTCAGAATTTTGGGTATGTTTTGAGGTGGAAGCACCCAGCATGCTTTGGGAGGTGGGAGGACCGACCCACATGGACATAGGACAACATGCAAACTCTGCTCAAGCATTGTCTGGAGTTCAGCATCAAACCTTGTACCATGTGCTTGGGAAGAGAAGAGTTTAACCATTACTGCAACAAAATTGACTACAGCAAAAAGCAATTAACATTTCATGGGCTTCTCTTCCCTTTCTATTGAGCATCAGGTTGAAGTCTCTCATGCAATGAGGAAACCAGACAGTGCAAGAGACACCCAAAGTGCTGGAATTCAGTCTAAAAGGATACGTGCCTGCTGAGAATGATACTGCAGATGTGATCCTTCTGATGAACATCTAGACAGACCTTGGTAATGCCAGTTTTATCTGAAAATTGACAAAGCAAAAGTACGAGAAAAATCCAACCAGCCAGCCAAATAAAACATTAGTAATATCAATGTCCTGTAGTGTTGTGGCCAGCATTACAATAGGTTCATAAGTAGGTACTAGGCTATCTGCCCGAGGGCATTTATAAGCCTAGCCAGAGTGTGTCGGCATTCGCTGCCCCATTGATTAATTAACTGCTTCTGTGTCAAGCATAGCCAATGAAGTGATCCCAGGGGTGTATTTTCTGTTACCCATCCACTCATCAAGGTTTCTATTGAAGAGTGTTAGTGAGGGGCTCTGCCTGATGTAATTTGGAATTTTGTTCCAAAGCATGGGGAGTCTCTGTGACAGGAATCTATCCCTCCAGCATGTTCTATTTATTGTTGTGGCGAGGTTTAGCTCACTAGAGCACGTGATTTCTTTAGGTGGAGCAAGTCCATCAATTCTGAGTTGGACATGGCTTTGTAAGTCAGGCAGAGATCACCTCTGAGTAAGCAATATGCCACTGAGTACAGACGGAGTTTTTTCAGTCGGGCTGCATAAGACATATGTTTGAGGCCAGTAATCCTCTTGATGAGGTACTTTTGTGGCCTTTCCAGCTGTTGGAAGTGTCTTGTTAGGTACATTCCAAATGGGGCATTGTACTCTATGATGGGTCTAATGAGTGAAGAGTAAAGGGGCACTATAACCTCTTTATTTCTAGATGCGAACCCTTTAGTAATTAGATGGGCCACATAGAAGGATTTCCTAACTACTTTGACAATATCATTGTCAAAGGAGAGATTACTTACTACCTGGGTCCCCAGATCTCTTATTACCTCTTCTGTATTAAGGGGGCTACCACCTATGTGGTAATTCATGGGTGTTTTGTTTTTCCCAAAAGGGATGACTATGCATTTTTGGCATTCAACTTGGGGCCATGACTTTGATACCAGGTGTCCATCTCAGTAAGGCCCTTTTGGAGGATGTCCATGTCAGCCGAAGAGTCAATTATGGCTCCCAGTTTGCAGTCATCGGCCTACTTGGTTAGCCATAGTCCTCCTGTGTTTGCCTGTACGTCTGAGAAGTATATGCTGAACAGTAGGGGTCCCAGGACTGAGCCTTGCAGGACACCACTTGTGACTGGTTTAGAGTCGGACCTGGAGCCCACTATTCTTACTGTGTGAGTTCTGTCTGGAAGCCATTTGGCAACCCATCTCGTGACATAGGGGTTTATGTTCAGGCAGGTGAGTTTTTCTGTAATACCCAAGTGGGGAATGGTGTTGAAAGCCTTGGTGAGGTCAAGGTAGGATGTGTGAACCACCTTTCCCTCTTCTATGGCCTTGGTGACTGTCTCGAAGAAGTCAACCAGGTTTAGTAGGCATGATCTGCCCTTTACAAAGCCAGACTGAGTTGGGTCAAGTGTATGGAGGTTCCCAATGTCTTTGTTAATGAGTTCCATGATGATGCGCTCCATAGCCTTGCAGACTAGGCTAGTCAGGCTTATGGGGCGATAGTTACCAGGGTCAGTTGTGTCCCTCCTTTGTGGTACTTTGTGGGAGGATACTGTGGGCCATT
>NC_056747.1:785327649-785465149 GCF_019279795.1 Protopterus annectens
TAAGAGTCCATATCGTCCCACCATATGTCCTGGACATGGAGTGTAGCCCTACCCCAGCCCCCATAGTCCCAATGTTGTAGTGCAGGGGGATGTCTGGTATGTATAGCTGGTATATTAGTAGACATTTGCTACTGTCATTGAGACTGTTGTCACAGACACGGTGTGTGTGGAAGGTGACATACTCATAACCTGTGTGCCACTGGCTACTGGCAGACATCCTAAGGTCATCATGGTACAGTACCTGCATATATAGAGGCTCGACAGCCATGTCACAGCACAGGGTAGGCGACACCTGTGTGACAGTGCATAACCACAACCAATGTAAACACAGCCACCTATGGTATGCTAGCATACTAGTACAGTATATGGACCGTCTTACTTCATCCTCATTATGTTCCACTCGCAGCATGACCCTACATATACTAGGCTACTACACAGTCTCGTCTGATGGCTGTCTGTGGTATGGGAAATGTGTGCGTATGGCCCTACACACATGTAAGGTAATAAGGTACCATACGGTGGGGCAGCATGTAACAGATAGAAGGGGAGCTAGGACAATGACATCTACCAGTCTGTACACAGGCCACAGTACATATTAATACACACACTGCCGACATTCATCACTACACAGCCCTCAGTACTGTACAAACATCCACAGGATTTCCAGGGTATGGCATTAAGTGTAACCCCTACTGTACATGACATGTGTAGCACTCTGATATATCACTGGCGTGTTATCACGTTGACACTGTTTACGGTGTACAGCACATATGCACGACATGTGTACAAAGGTTGACACAGGTGTGGCTGGCAGCACATACACAGGGCCAGTATAGACTTGTCGCTGTGATACCCTCATTAATCTATCACTGTAACGGGGTTTGTTGCAACATATGTCCAATGAGGGATATGTAGTCACTGTCACGGCCTTCACCATCAACAGACTGCATTCCTCATAGTACCTTCTGTATACCACGGATAGCTGCATTGTGGCTAACACATGACTCCAAAGGCACAACACTGCCCAGTCTGCAGATGAGCCTGCAGATGGGGATTCCTGATATACATGGAACTGACATGGTAGGTATTGCGACATGCAAGACAGGCATATCCAGACAAACACTGTTAATCCAACATTACTCCACATGCAGTATAGCAGCATAGCAGCACTTACAGTTCGTAGGCAGGTCAGGCACATCCCCCTCCTGTTTCTTGCCCTCGTGCCACAGTGTATGTTGTTAGGAGGTAAATCCCCAACCCATCTAAAATGCTGTTTGCCAAACGACAGTTCTAGCTCCTGCTCACAGTGACAGACAAGGACCAACACCACCAGGATGTTCCCAGGTAGTGGACTGCGATTCCATGCAATTGGCTATGGGAATGTTACCACACCTGTTCCACATGCAATCTGCTAGGGAAGGCCGGCAATACGTGTAGAGGCCATCAGCTGATCATGAGCATCACGTTAAATACACATGCTGCTGCCTAAGCAATGCAGGTGTGGGCCTCCACATACAACAGAGAGGCTGTGGGTAAGGCAGACAGAGGCAAATACATGTCAGGGAGGGGTGGGAGGAACAGACACGTTTGTGTCACACACCTACCAGCACAGGGTATCAAACACCCGACAGCTATGTAGTGCTATCACAGTCCGATGCTGTTACTGGATGCGCCACGTGGGTTATTTGGTGGGGAGCACACGGAACACACATGTAATGGTGAGTGACAGCTACTACAGGGATATGACAGATATACAGTAGGGGACGTACACATGCGAGCGTCGGCACAGGCACACACACACACAGGGATGCACACACTAACACACTTGGCAGGGCCAAGAGTGCAACCTGTCACTAGTGGGATTGCCACAATACATCAATGTGCAGGGAACACATGCACCAAACAAGTGACACGGAGGTCATATGGGCAGCGAGTATGAGGGGGTGTCAGACAAAATATCATGCTCCACTGTGCCCTGGGGTAGTAGTGCGTGCGGATGTGGACACACACAACATACAACACACACACGAACACACAGGGTCTAGATTGAACATGCATGGGTGCATGTCTGCACGGGTGTGTGTTGGCCAACAGTGCTGGCAGGGTTTACGACAGTAGGCGATGAATATACCCTGGCATCAGCCCACATGACAATGGTCTGCATTGTGGCACAGGCCTTTAGCATCTGCATTTGCCCACACAGGTGGGTATTGCATCTGCCTTCCAGGCACCTGGGTGACCATTGTATGTGGCCAATGCTGTGCATCATTTGCCATGTATCCTATTCCCCGACTTGGATGGTGTCTAGGATGTGCACACATGCATGTACAGTGACATGTGGAACTGTACCTGGGGTGTTTGGCCCATACTGTGAACACAACTTATCAGATGTGCCAGCCTTGCCCACGTGTGGCAGGGTGTGGTACTGGTCAGATTTACCCACCACCCACATTGGTAGCATGCTAACAGCATTTCCTGATGTCAGCGTTATCTGTCCATAGATGCCATATTGTCAGGCATGGTATGTCTGATGCGAGTCGCATGTGAAGGCACAGTGGGGTTGCCAACTGTGATTGGCAGGCCTTGATGTCACATGTACAGGTATGGTTTTGCACCCCAGTCTCTCAGCCATTTACATCTGTTATCCCTGTATGGTTGACATTGTGATATATAGTAGGGCCACCATAAATGGAATTAGCAAGACCCCTCTACATTGCCCACAGGTGTCACAGACTCACAACCACCTCTACACAAGACACGAGTTACAAAACACACACACAGAGTCTGGGAGTAGAACCCCTACCTAGCTGGTTTACTACACTACAGCACTACGCAGTTATATTACGTGCCACGGACATTACTGCAGTTCAACTTCCCCAAAGGTACATTTCACAATTAATGACATCAGCAGAACTATCAAAGTAGGGCATTTGTAATGTACTGCGAGTGAGTAGCCTGTAATGCATTGCTCCATACACAGACACTGAGATACATGCATCACATCCGGAACTGGCATGGATGAAGATGGAATACTACCACCATTCTAAATCACACTACAGCAGTACGCAGTTACAGAACAGGCTATGGCAATTACTGGGCTATCAATTTCCGACAGGTGTACCTTCTAGATGAGCGACATCGGCAACCTTGGTAAAATAGTGTATTTGTATTGTATGGAGTGCGAGTAGCCTAAAAAGCATTGCTCTCTATCCAGTCAGACACACACCGACTTGCACATAAACACACAGTTGCCAGGGCTGGGGTTCAAACACCTACCTAACCAGTTTATCACACTACAGCAGTATGCAGTTACAAGATGCACCACGGCGAGTACGGGGCTATCATGTTCCCAGATGTGTACTTCTAGGTGAGTGACATCAGCAGCCTTGCCAAAGTTTAATATATGTATTGCACGGCGTGTGATTAGCCTAACAAGCATTTCACTCTACACAGTCAGAGGCAGACAGGCACACGCACAAAAACACACACTCACACAACTGACAGGTCTGGGGTTAGTACTACTACTTAACTACTCTGTCACTACAGCAGTACGCAGTTATGGGAAGTGCCATGCATTTTACTGAGCTATAGCTCTCCCAAAGGTATAATTCACATTGGATGACCTCAGCAGGCTTGTCATACTACTGCTATGGGGAGGGCAGTGTGTGCATGGGCCATACCCCATTCATGTAGGGGTTAACATGCCACATGTGGGCACACACGGGGTCATACGTCAGAGGTGCGTGTATACAGCTACTAGATGGCTGTTTCCTTGTACAGTCTTGTTGCACAGCTGGCACGTACACCACATAGTCTGTCATGCTGACAGGTACTGGTGGCTAGTATCTGCAGTGGGTTACATCCGCACCTCATGTGTTGGGGGCCCTTAGGCTGTGTGCCAATTGGGACAGGCCCGCATGGCACCTTGTCACAGTCACCCTCTTCCACACATCTATGCCAGTGTGCCTGTGGCTTATTATAGTGCATTCCTATCCAGTGCGTGTGCAAGGCAGGAGTGTTGCATACTGACATGTGTTCATACTGAAAACTGCAACTTCCAGATATATCTGGTCCACTGGTGTTTGCACACATGGCCTTCATGCGTTTAAGAGTGTGAGCATGCCCCTTACGGCCATCTGTGTTGCATGTGTGGACCACATCCAAGTTGTTTGTACTGCGGTGCTGACCTTTTGTACACCAACTGATAGCATGCTGTGTTTGCAGGGTATCAATCTGTCATTTGCCATTGACGGTTGCTACATTTCTGCATAGCGGGGGGGGGGGCACCTGACTGTTTCTACTATTCTACACAGGAGTGGGGCACACCTGACTGTTGCTCTATGTGTACGTTGGATGGGGGGGGGCACACCTGACACTTGTACACATTTGCTAGGACTGTACTGCTAAGTCAGGTACTTCATTTCCGTCTGTAATCTTACCTATCTTGCTGGCTAGGGCTTACCAGTGTAGTACAGATCCTAGCTTTGTTTACCTACATATTAGTGTCCAACTTCCTAGCCTTCACAACTTACATCCGACTGCCTGACCTGCTGCGGTCTGTCTGTGTAGGTCTGGGGGAGGGGTTAACCATAGGGCACATTTGGAGGCCATAGTACAGCATTTGTTTGTTTGTCTTCACCTGTCCTGCTGGCTGAGACTGTTGCTAGGTATGTGATCCTTCCTGACTGGTATGTGCGGCTCTTATGGACACCCCTGCTGCTCAGGCCATTTCCTGCAGTGGGTTTTGTCACCCTGTGTAGTACTGGCTACTATGGTGACTCCAGTATGTGTTACAGATCTCATGCTGCCACTATGGGTGTCTACTCTCTGCTGCCTTGACATCTGGCCAACCAGTTCCCTTGCATGTTCACATCCACACCACAGCTACAGATAAAAATACATTCTACTCAGTTTGACAGTTGGTAGGTTGATTGACTTACCCTGAGGGTGTGCCGGACTTGAGGATGGTGCTGGAGGGCTGCCTGTGTCCGATGCACATACTACACTCCCTATATTTGGTTAGGCACAGGTAGTGCCATGTTTGGCATCTCTTTTACTGTCTGTGCGAGTCGGAGAGAGGTGTCATTCCCTGGGGCCCTACTGTGTCAGTGTATATGTATGCGTTGCCTCTTTGCCAAGGCCAGGGCATACTGGGCACGCCCCCTTCTGCCTACTGGAGCAGGCTCAGGTTGTTCCTCCTCCAAATCACTCTGTACCTGTACAGGCATTGGGTGGGGGGGCTGTGTGGCCCTGCCCCATGCTGTTCCTGCTGTAGCTGTTTCCGCAGGATCATATTGTGTAGCACAACACATACCATTACTATTTGGGTACATGTAGCTGGTGAATACTGCAGGGCTTCACCGGATGTGTCCAGGCACTGGAACTGCGACCTGAGCATCCCAAACACACGCTCTATTATATGTCTGGCCAGTGTGTGTGCATCATTATGGAGTTGTTGTTCAGGTCTGTGTGCATTTCTGATGGGTGTCATCACCCACGGCTCCAGTGGGTACCCAGCATCCCTCACTAGGTATGTCCACATCGGCAAATCTGTGGTACAGCTGAGTCAGTTGCCATATGTGTGAATCGTCATAGCTTCCAGGGCAGCCAGCACACACATTCAGTATAATGCTCTGGACATCACATACGACCTGGCAGTTGATGGAGGGGATGCCCCTGCGGTTGATGTAGGCCCTACCCTGCTTACAGGGTGGTGCTTTGATGCATACGTGTGTGCAGTCTATAGCACCCACTACCCCAGGTTAGTTAGCTATTTGGTGGAAGAGACGCATATTGCGGGACAACCCCTCGCGTGTGTTGAGGAAATATACGTGCTCACTGGCATGTGCTGACATGGCATCCAGGAATTGGTGGAATACTCTGGATGCTGATGCCTGTGAGATGCCAATGTTATCCCCAGTTGTAGTTTGGGAGGTGCCTGTGGCTACTATACCTAGGCCTACACATACCTTGGTATCCACTGGGATGGGTTCCCCTCGGCCAGTGTGGTGTATCAGGTCTGGCCTGCACAGCTCAATGATTTGCTGTAGGAGGTCTCTGTCCACCCTATAGTGCTCCACTATCTCCAGCTCATGTAGCCCCTGGTAGGTTACCCTGGGTCTGTACACTCCTTTGTCTCCTCACTGTGGGTTGTTCAGCAGCATTGACATCCTCACCACCCTCAGCCTCTTGCACATTTTGTTCTATGTTGCCTGCTGCAGCCCTTCTCATTTTGTAGGTTTAGTTTTAAAATTTCCCCGCTTGTATACACCGGTGGTGTAGAGTGTGGAAAAACCAGGGGGGTAGGTGTTTGCTTGGTTTATAGTGGTGTTCTGGGCTGGGCTGCTTCCTGTGTGATTAGCAGATTCTGATACATTTCACCTGGCAGCTCAACTAGGTCTCCTTGATTACCTTCCTACTGCTGTTTTCCCTTCCCACTGCCTCCCAGTTTAGTCCCATGTGCACACCGCGCGAACAGAGTGCACAAATGTGCACACGTATGTTTTTTCCTGGTTTAACTTCCTTTTTCTTCCTGTACAACCCGGGGAGCGGTGTGCACACCCGCTTACACTTGAGTGCTAGGCAGGTTTAGGCACACCCCTAGCTTAGCTGTGCTACGCTAGGAACAATCCCAAGCCACAGGTCTCCAATCCACTTACAGTATGCCTGACACCCCCCCATGTCACTTATATCATAGTCTTGCACCCAGCTATTTATACTCTCACACTCTTAGGACCTGCCTCACACCCTGGGAAAATCTGGAATTCACTAAACCTTCCCTCATTTGCATAGGATTGCCTGCTAATGCATAGTTACATGTCCCACACTGAGCCTCCCCCCACTTAGCAACCATTACACACTGGCCAGGTTGTCTTCTGACTGCCATTGACTTGCATGGCAGAATACTGATTTTAGTTAGAATGCTTATTTTAGGTCTATTTTATTTTAATAATTTCTCCCGATCCAGTTTGCGCGTCACTGCCTTATGCTTAATCAGGCAAGATCGGCGAAGGTAAAATTAAACGTTTATTTTTTTTCTTTTACATTTTATAATGCCAATGGCCTTCTACTTGGACATTGGCATGCTTTCTCAATGATATGCAGCCTTTATTTGGAGCGGTCATGGCTCCGTTTTGTAGATTGCTGAACTTTACTCTGTTACTAACAGAGTACATTTCTGCACACTGCACTCGTCTTGCACGGATGGCTGCCAGCTTCCTGGATCGCATACTACCCTCACTTGCATGGTTTTCACCTGCAAATGAGGGTAATTTGCATACAGGAGCTCGGTCCGTGCAGGATTAGCCTAAGAGCTCACGTGCACGTCCCGGGAGCTCGTTCCTGGATCGCAAGTTGGCCATATTGACGAAAATAGCACTTAAACTAATCCTGCACGCTATAATGTGCTTCGTAAATCCGGGAGAAGATATTTGTGCACTACATTTGGATACTGTTTTGCTGGTAAAATCATGCAGTGTTGCTAGCTAAAAAAAGAAATAACCTGCATTGTGGAAGAAGGCTCATGGGCCTTTACAAGTGTTGCATCTCACTGCAGCTACTCCTTGCCCTACCTTGCACCAACCTGAGCAGCTGTGAACCCCACTGATAAGCTGCATTATACACTGGCCTCAAGCAATATATTCCAGTTCTCTAAGACCTCCCTCTCGGTTAAGTAATACAAGCCTTCTCCTTTCCAAGCGCTTCACATGCCCACTCTCTTTCCACTTTTCCTTAGCCCCATCACTTCTACTTGTCCCAATCAATGGGGTGTCAATATCATAATTGCTAAAAAAAGAGCCAGAAGTTGTTAGCTATATGTATTGATTACATATTTTATAGTGTTAAATTGGGTTATCGCTAAAATATGCTAATAAAATTGTTGCTATTCTTGTTCATCTAATAAAATTGTAGGAAATCACTGGTGGAATCACAAAAGCACTACACAAAAAATGCACAAGTGGTAACAATAGATTACAAAATTCATAGTATTTTCTTTCAAAAGGCAACTTTACAAAACATAAGAAAACCCCTAATGAGCGCTTGCAAAATGTAGCAAAAATAAAGTAGAAAGGTACAGTTTCAGATACTAACATTTTTTTTCTTTGCTATTTTTTCATAGAAGTATCAACGTTCATTAGAATATTGTATCTATCCAAACTATGCTCCGTTTGCAAAGAGCTTAGAAGATTTGTGGACGTATTTTCTACCGTTTGTACTTAGTGCAGTCACGGTTACTCATGGCACTAAATTATGAAAAGCATACCAAAGTCTGCGCTAACTGTATACTGATTTTTGCTTCCAGGTACATGAACTGGCTGGAGTTTGCAGATATGCATAACATACCCATCAGCACATTCAACAGAATATTGTAAAAATCCGACTTTTTATTTAGTCCAAGTACTGTACTAGACAGTTATAAAACATTTAAAGTCTTAAAAACCTTAAATTCCTTCTCCAGAGGGATGCAGTCCTTAAAAGGAGACTGTCACAGACAAACAGGGAAAACAACGAGAACTCAAAATTCTTACAAGGCAATACTACTTCACTTGTGATTTTAAATGCTCATGTTTACCTTTGCATATTTTCTTACAGCCACATCCTGAATAGAAGAGTGGAATGTTTGTACATGAACATATTTGCAGCATGAGATAAGAACAGCAACAATTTACTAATCTAAATCTTCTGATGTGCATATTTACTTATAACATAGCACATTTAAGCAGGAATTAAAATCTTATTCTCTGGTAATCTATTTTTAACAGCTTTGTCCAGCAAAAATTAATGCAGCCCTTTAATGTAAAGCTGATGATGGAGTAAGTCTTATTAAACTAGAAAGGTTTAATTAGAAAGAAGCACTTAAGAGTTACTGCAACAGTTACTGCCAATCATAGCTAAAAAGGATCCATGGACATGTCCATCTGCCCAATAAAACTTTCGTTTCAAACAAATGTTTGAATTTTGCAGACTGCATACTTCAGATTAAATTTAACTGCTCACATAAAAGAAAATTACAGTTGTGTAAGTGGATGGAATTTACCATAACAGATGTTCCGAGTGATCACTGTTGCAGTATTCTATGGTATTTGGGGTATATCCTGCTAAGGACATGACCAATACATTCTACGTACTCTTAACTGCCAGGATCTCATGCAAAGTTCCATATAAAAGGCAATTAGAGGGACAAAAAGCTTTAGGGCTTTCTTGCCTCAGGATGGGAAGTTACAGCCCTGAAAGGTAAATACTTGGGGAAAAATAAAAAAACATCTAAGCATACATAACAACAGATACAAGGAGTATACAGGTCCACATTCTGGCAAAAACAGGTAAGGCACTAGAAGGGAGATGGTGGAAGAGGATGGCTAACTTGACCGTGACTAATCAGAACTACTGCTATGGTAAGTTCCACTTCTACAACTGTACTATGTTCAACAGTGGATCACCGTTTCAGAAGCCTTCGTTATTTTATAGACTACCACAGCTTAGCAAAACAGGGAGGAGGAAGACATTAATGAATCCAAGAGCCCCTGGAAAAACAGTCTTACAAAAGCTGGTTTGGGACTTAGAAAAGGAATCCAGTCTATACTGCTTTATAGAAATACAAACACAGGAACAAGATGCTACCTCTGGAAAACTTCGAGTCCACCCCTTTCCAAAAAGCAACAGAAGAAGCAAAGGTCTTGCAAAGGAGGCCCTACCTTGTTATGGTAGAGATTTCAGAAAATGTATGAGACAGCCATTATGATTTGTTGGCTTTGACACTAGATGTCTAACTTCACAAGAAACAGCTGAAAGATTTTACTATGTCCATGTAGTATCTGAGCTTGCCGCTTAATAGCTTGGATAAAGGGAAACTCTTGAAACCATTGAGGCATAAGGGATTTATTTTCTAGACTTCCTGTGCCTGATGACAATAAAAATGTATAAAAGGTCATCCTGACTGACTGTGTGCAAGCAAGACAAAACTTGGAAAAACACATTCAAAACAACTGCCATGTCTAACTGGTAGCAACAGCTTTCCACAATAACTACGTCCATATTATCTTACCATGCAAATGGCCTTACGGTTATTGACAAAAAGAAGGGGTATTGAATTATATGAAAAGAGTGCAAACAGCAATGCTGCATGAGATCCATTTGGGTAGAAACGAACATGAGAAATTGGCAAAGAAATACTTTTAGGACAGACAGTCAGCAGAATATCAGGGACAAAGGAAAAAGGAATAATAATTCTGACTGCTAGAGGGGCTACAACAGCGACAGAGGAAAAAAAAGACAATAATGGTAGTAAGGGGCTGCTGGTAAGGGGGGGAAGAGGATTATGTTGGCATGTATTTACATTCCACGAAAAAAGTGTTATAATGGAGCTTAAAAAAATTTGGGGAAAAATAATTAGCTTTCAGCGGGATTAGTACAGAACATGTGAATTCAGTAGTAAACTCAAACAGAATTTACATATTATTCCCCAAGGTGCAATAACTGGGCTAGACAGGACAGAAATTGTATTTCGCAGGACACACAAATATTTGAGATCATAAAACAATAAAAAAACAAAACAAAATAACCTATACAGAGTAATGAAATAAAATGAGATAATAGTGCTCTCTTACTTATCCGTTTAAAGCAGAGGAATTCAGAGAATGAGTAGTGGAAATTATTTGAGAGTCAATATGAGGTATATACATTTCTTCAGAAGGAATAGCTAGTGAGTGGGATAAAATGATAAAAAATAGGGTAGAAATAAAATATATATGGTTAAGTACTACTAGGAATTCTTTAGAGTGTCTGACAAACGTTAAATTACTGCAGAATAAGGGGGATCTGAAAAACAAGCAGCAACTGCAGGGAAATAATTGGATAATATGCATGAGTTTTAGAAAGACTTCTATTAAACAACTATTTTGATAACTCCAGAGCACAAAAATGTTTAGCACAACAACTTAAGACAACAGACAGTAAGAAGGACTGCCACCTCAGGGAGCCTATGACAAGAAAAATAAATAACCAGGGATCCTATAGAAGTATTAGGCATATTTTGGGGAAATTTTGTGAAAATTTGTATAAAGCAGAGGAATGTGGAAACTATGAACAGAAATGTAAATATTTATGGAAGACTTCATTACGGCAAGGTAACAGGGAGATTTGGCCAGCAAATAATAGTTAAAGTAACAGATAAGAAAAAAAATAGTGCTGTAAAAATCAATGTAGAGGGAAATCTCAAGGAGCACAAGGAATTAAGCACCAGCATCTTGAAAGAAAAGTTGTGGTGACTGTATTACCCAAAGAGGGTAAAAGCCTGCCAGACTCAGCTTCCTATAGACCCATATCAGTTTTAAACTAGGATTACAAAGTGCTTATTTCTATACAAACGAAAAGATTAGCAAGGGGGTTGCCAAACTTAACAGATAAGGATCAATGTGGTTTTATGGAGGGAGGTAATTGTTTGACAATAAAACTATGATGGTTCAGAGGGAAGCAGAATGTAAGAAAATACCACTGTTGCTAGTGGGTCCTGATGTAGAGAAAGCATTTTCTGGAGAAATCTGGCATTTTATGAGTAGGGCAATGGAAAATTTTGCATTCTCTGACAGAATAACAGTTAATTATGAGGCTACAAGAAGGACTGGAGGCAAGAATTAAGGTGGTAGGGTTGATCTCTAATACGCTGCGTTTGAACAGAGGAATCAAGCAGGGGTGTCCTCGTTCCTCTTCATTTGTTTATATTTAGACCCACTGGCAAAGAAAAAAAAGGGACTCAAATTGAAGGATATAATTGGTATGGTAAAATTATGAAAATGGGGGTTTATTTACAGATGGTATTATGTTGTACTTGGGGGGTGGTGGAAACAGTTAGGTGGGATAGGTTGATATTCCTCTACAGAACAAGTTGGCATAGGTAGATATTCCCTACAGAACAAGGTGGTTCAGGATTATCGGATTTGTATGGATATTTTACAGTTAAGCAGTTAAAGATGCATATACACAACACAAGCACAAGTTTATAAATTAAACTGAAAATACATGAGGACTAGGATGACATGGGGGCAAGAAATAAGGAAAGAGTGCAGGATTCTGGATGCAAATTAAGGAGAATAACAGCAACTATACAGATTATTATAAAGTTGCAAAAGTATTCTAGGAACCAGGTCAACACAGGAATGGAGAAAGGAGAATTTGCCAATTGGGATGACTGCATGTAGGGGTACAGAAAATAGGCAAGAGGGGTTGGAATTTACTGGAAAAATGACACAGTATTGTGAACAAAAACCTAGACGAGGGAAAGGAAACACATGGAATAAGGCTTAAGAGAAGTCTGAACTGCAGGTTAGAGATGAACTTCCCTAC
Organism: Protopterus annectens; assembly: GCF_019279795.1. NCBI lineage: Eukaryota > Metazoa > Chordata > Ceratodontiformes > Protopteridae > Protopterus > Protopterus annectens. The sequence continues at coordinate 785,339,992 of NC_056747.1, forward strand.
CAGAAATTGACATCAGAGCGTAGGTAAAAACAAAAGGGACAGGAGCATCCTAAGTAAGTCAAGCAGAGAACATAAGTAACGGTTAAAAATGGAGAATTAGTGTAACACAAAATACTGACTGATAATAAGAATCAAATCGGAAGATGTAAAAAAAAAAAACAAAGGAAGACTGGAAGGACATATGTATGGTTTCCAAATATCTAACAAAGCCTAGAAAGTTTAGGATTTTTGGTTGAAGTATTTGCACAGATATTTTTATACCCCAAGCAGACTTTAAGAAATTTTCCTCAGGTAGAGTGCAACTGCTTGAGGTGTGAAAGGAAAAAGAAGAGAGGTAAATGGGAGCATGTTCTTTTGGGACTGTAAGGAGTTGGCAGATTTTAAAACTTCCCTTCAGGAGGGCTCTGGCAGAGATATTGGGGGAGCAAATGGTTGTAATTAAGGAAATGATTATTTTGAGCTGGAACACGGGATCTGACTTGCCAAGACATAGTAAGGCCTTAAGTTTAACGCTACTGGCTACCAAAATAGCCTTTACTAGAAAATGGAAATCAGCTGTAAATGAAGTATTGAATACCATTAAGAGACATACAGTAATTGGAAGCAAAATTGTTAGAAACAGGAAGAAGCAAATTACACAAAAATAAATAGGATTTATGGGAACAATACATACAAAATAAATGTTCAGGAGAAGGAAGAGAAAGATTTAAAAGAATGTATGTAATGTTGGAGAGAATGACAGCGATTATAAAGAAAAAACATGCAATGTATAATTCATGAAAAAATGTTAATATGGTTTTATGGCTCTTCTATTGACATATGTGTGCATAGGTCTTTAGTGATTATTTAATAAAGGTGTTTATAAAAAACCCTGCGCCTATGAAAAAAATGAGGTAGGGTTAACTCACCATATGAGCTTGCAACTCAGATACTCTTCTTGCAGATGTTGGAGCAGAGAGAAACACAATTTTCTAAAAAAGAACCTCAAACAGCTCAATGAACTGGTTCAAAAGAACAAGTGTCTTTTTTAAGACCCAATGTTAAGATCCCGAGGAGGAGCCACATGTCTTCTAGGCAGATAGAAAGGTAAAACCCCTTTCAAAAACTGTTTGAACTCATAACAGGTAGAAAGGAGTGAATCAGAGCAGAAATAGTCAAAAGATGAAACTTGATAGGAGGTACAAAACTGATTAGAAGACAATAACTCACATAAATAATTTAGAACCAGAAGCAACTCTTAGGATTTAATTCATTCATTCGTTACCTGGGGTGGGTTTAGTAATAGTCTCAATAGACCATTTTCAGGCACAGCCTGGGTTGTACAACAAATGTAAAGAATCAAGTGGAAAAAGCATATTCAATGGTAAAGACATAAAAACAGTATAATACCATCAAAAACAGTGTTTAAAATATGTACAGTGATAAAAGCATAAAGATTACTAGGTCATCATAATAAACATCCAAAATTAAGTAAAGTAATACCCAGCAGGTAAACCAATACCGTTGTAGCGAGCAAACAAAAAAGCAAATAAAAGTGACGGTAAAGCGAAGCACAACTCCAAGTACCATTCAATAAAATATATAAAAAAATTTTATTGTCAGGTTAGCACTTTCACCACTAATGTGGCTTCTTCAGACCATTAACAAACTAAAACAGACAATACAATGCAATTAAATAATCACATAAACCGCTTGATTATTTCAAAAACTAATCCATTCATTGTGAAACTAGCCTTACGTATGCACGTAAGATGAATGACATCAGCTATACACATTAAATTATTTAAAGTCACAGTTCACCTTTTTCACAAGTCAAGCATAGAGCTTGCATATACATCAGATATTCACTTAGCAACCCAACAATACCCAAAATCATAAAAAAACACATCTCATAAACAAACTTTAAAAATAGGATAAAAACTAAGTTATTTATCTTAGTAAACAGAATTTACACTAACTCATAGGTAACTGAAAACAGGTGTTCAAGCCTTAGTATCAGCAACCTCTAAAATAAAACTAAGAATTGAATGAATCCAGGTACACAATACAGTTATAAAATCTAATTTTATAGTCATCATAAATGCATCGCCTGACTCTCGGATAGTGCATTATGCATAAATAGATGTGGTTCAAACTGCAGCATCCCGCAGACTGTGGTAACGGACATGTCTACTAATAAATGGAACTAGAGTCCAGTTATAGGACTGTAATCCTGTCAATAATAGCATGTGGGTATTGTACGTACTCAATGTCCCAGCTACCTCACCACTCAAATCATAATTATCACAGTTCATCTACTAGAGATTCAATGTCCATTAAACTGCTATTAGCAAATAGAATATCTCTATATTTACTGCAGATTAATGTCATAATAGAGCTATAAGTGGTAAAGGTAACAGCTACTTATAGTCTTACTAATTGAAATACTTGACTCCGAGATGGTGTCTTACACCTAAATGACAGTGTCTAATACACATTACTGCCAGAGTAAAGCTGTAAATAAAAATAACTACTTGTAGTCATACTGATTGTAATACCTGACTCTAAGATAGCGTATTACTTCTGAATGGATAGTGTTCAAATTGCAGCACCCCTCAAGTTGTGGTAACTGACACAATATATCTGCTAAAAATCAAGACTAAAATACAATTATACAACTTGATACCTTTCCACAATAGCAGGCTAATATTGTCCAAATGAGCAAAATGTATAGTCACTACGTGTTGGTACTATCCAAACTACCCCACCACTCAAAGTATAGCAGTTAGCGCCATACTTCCGCTAAAAATAAAAATAAAAGATCAATATCCATTGTACGCCTGTTAACAAATAAAGTATGGCAGTATCTACTACACATTAAATGCCAGAATATTGTAGGTAATAAACGGCTATGTATTAATAAAGTTACATCTGTATACTTAATCACAGTATGTCCACAAACAAAAACTAGGATCCATTATACAACTAATAGAGCAGAGACCAAAATTTCATTATACTACTAATAATATACAAATAGATGTGTATAGCAGTAAGAAGACTTTTACTTATAATAGCAGTTACAGACACTGCACCTTGATGCTATCCCATCATTCAAGATATAACGGCAGTCATATTATATCAGCTAATAGGAATTGAAATCAATTCTATGTACAAAACTGTATATACTATAGCAACAACCACTGCATGTTGATTTTAAAAATGAGACTTAATAAATTATAAGAATATTTTTGATATTTTATGTACCTTCGTTGAAGGTTGTGCGTCAAGGCTGGCAACTCGGCACGTAAAACTCTACTGCCAATCATTAGCGGACCGGAGTTCCGCTGTGGTGACCCCTAACCAGGAAAAGCCGAAAGACACAATTTTTTTATATTTTATAATGCTCAAATCCATATATGGAGCATAAATCCCAAGTACATATGAGTAGAAGAGAATGCAGATTGCTATCCCAGCTGCCCATCAATCCCATATCTGCTGTAGGCATAGACTAACACCATAGTACAAAGTTGTACAGTGGTGTTAGTCTATGCCTACAGCAGATATAATGGGATTGATGGGCAGCTGGGATAGCAATTTGCATTCTATTCTCTGATGGGATAGCATCAAGGTGCGGTGTCTGCAACTGCTATTATAAGTAAAAGTCTTCTTACTGCTATACACATCTATTCGTATATTATAAGTAGTATAATGAATTTTGGTCTCTGCTCTATTAGTTGTATAATGGATCCTAGTTTTTGTTGTTTGTGGACATACTGTGATCGTTAAGTATATAGACGTAACTTTATTAATACGTAGCTGCAACATTTATTACCTACAATGTTATTCTGGCATTTAGTGTGTAGTAGATACTGCCATACTTTGTTAACAGCCATACAATGGATATTGGTCTTTTATTTTTAGCAGAAGTATGACGCTAACTGCTATACTTCAAGTGGTGGGGTAGTTAAATAGTACCAACATGTAATGACTATGTTTATACATTTTGCTCATTTGGACAATATTAGCCTGCTATTATGGAAATCTTGGATTTTAGTCCTGATTTTTAGCAGATATATTGTGTCAGTTACCACAACTTGAGGGGTGCTGCAATTTGAACACTATCCATTCAGAAGTAATACACTATCTTAGAGTCAGGTATTACAATCAGTATGACTACAAGTAGTTATTTTCATTTACAGCTTTACTCTGGCAGTAATATGTATTAGACACTGTCATTTAGGTGTAATTTACCATCTCAGAGTCAAGTATTACAATTAGTATGACTACAAGTAGCTGTTACCTTTACCACTTATAGCTCTATTATGGCATTAATCTGCAGGATATAGACATATTCTATTTGCTTATAGCAGTTTAATGGACATTTATCTCTATCTCTAGTAGATGAACTGCAACAACTTATGATCCGAGTGGTGAGGCAGCTGGGACATTATGAGTACGCAGTGATTATGGATATACTCTGTTAACTTGTACAATACCAGCATGCTATTACTGACAGGTTTACAGTCATATAACTGGACTCTAATTCCAGTTATTAGTAGACACATTGCGCCTGCTGCCACACTCTGCGGGATGCAGCAGTTTGAACCACATCTATTTATGGATAATACACTATCAGAGAGTCAGGCAATGCATTTATGAGGACTATAAAATTAGATTTTATAACTGTATTGTGTATCTGAATTCATTCAACTCTTAGTTTTATTTTAGAGGTTGTTGATACTAAGGCTTGAACACCTGTTTTCAGTTACTTGGGAGTTAGTGTAAATTCTGCGTACCAAGATAAATAACAGTTTTATACTATTTTTAAACAAAGTTTAAGTTGATGAGATGCGTTTTTATGATTTTGGGTATTGTTGGGTTGCTAAGTGAATATCGGATGTATCTGAAAGTTCTATGCTTAACTTGTGAAAAAGGTGAACTGTGACTTTAAACCATTTAACGTGTATAGCTGAGGTCATTCATCTTACGTGCATATGCAAGGTTAGTTTAACAATGAATGGATTTGTTTTTGAAATAAATCAAGCAGTTTATGTGAGTATTTAATTGCACTGTATTGTCTAGTTTAGTTTATGTTAATGGTCTGAAGAAGCCACATTAGAGCACTAACCTGACAAAAAGTATTTTATTTTATTGAATGGTACTTGGAGTTGTGTTTCACTTTACCATTGCTTTTATTTGCTTTATCATAATAAACAGCATTGAGAATATTTATAAGTAGAGAAAGTAGGAAAATGCAGCAGGGGGAAGATAATACATGATATACACAACCAGGTCAACAGATGGTAGTGGGCCATGGGAGAGAAGATATATTAATGGAAAGGTTTGTAGTGATTGTTGAGGAAAGGCAGGTAAATGAGGTGTAGGGAGGAGCAGGAGGTGATAATGTAATGTGCAGAGAAAGGTTCATAGGTTAGTACTAAGCTAACTGCCCTTGTGGGCCATTTTAAGCCTAGCCAGTTATCCCATGTGAGAATCGAACCCCGTACCTTGTGTCTGTAAGTAAACTCCATAGCCATTATGCCAACCTCCCACCCCCTACTAATACTAGGTATTAGTAGGTTTGCATTGGGGCTGAAATTGAGGTTGACATGGACAAGCTTGTGGATTTAAATGATGGCACTATTTTGATAGCTTGTGCAGCAGGCCTGGTTGAACAGGAGGTCTTTTAATTCTCTACAGAAGTTGTGCAAAGGCTGGATGGGTATAAGGTAAACAACGATGGAATCCCATATTTTACTGCTAGCACTGAGAAGGGGTGCTCTGTGATTTTTATTTTGGTTACAGATCTTACATTATAAATTAACAGGTGTCTTTCTGGGATCCTTAAGGCAAAATAGAAGAAGGTGTGGTCAATTAACTGTTGGTAAAGTAGGGAGCTTAGCACGTCAGCAAATAGAAAATCTTTTCCACTTAGCCATATGTGATTTTCTAGCAGCACTTATATTGCCTCTTTAGTACCGGACGCATGTTCTCAGAAAAACATGTTCTCAGAAAAACAGGTATCTAAAAAGAAGTTAAAACTTGTAGTCCAGACAGTCAAAGTCCATACAGGTTGGGGCTTACCAAGAAATCCCCGTCTTGCATGAGCAAATCTGGTGTAGAATATGTTTTAACTGCTTCTTGGGCGGTATCAAATTAAGGGAGAACCACAGATGCCTATGGCAAAAAGAGAGTCACCACCACTATCTATGGGACGTCCTTCTGGAATTTTAGAAGAACCCTTGGTATCAATGGAAAGGCATAAAACAACATTCCAGTCTACAAGAATGAGAAAGCATCTGCACTCCATGACTGTTGAATGGAAAATCTTGTACAAAATATATATTTTTTAATTTTCTGTTAAAGGAGGCAAACAGAACTACTAATGTGTTCCCACAGCTGGATCCATTTCCAGAATACCACTGGTAGTAGTTCCCATGGACCAGATTAGCTTATCTGCTGTAATGTCTTGCTTTGACAATGTATGAAGTCTTAACAGTCAAGTGAGCCGAGATGTTACCTCTAAGGCAGTCATGACAATTCTGCAAAGGTGGTCAGATATGTTAACGTGCACAGGTCCTGGAGACCAAAGATGATTTAAGGCCTACAGAGAATTGACAGCTGCCATCTCCTCTTTGAATTTATGTGCTTTTATCTTTATTATTCCACAGATCTTGCACTTTTCAAACTCTTAATACAGTCCCCAATCTGAACTATGAATTGTGACAGATGACAAAGAGCTGGAGGGAAGAAGGAGGAGACCTGGCTCAAGAGATACTTAGAATGGTGGGCAGACCAACTCTCTTCTTACAAGTCCCAGCACTGGAACTGGAAAGGATAAAGGATGCCGATATTGAGACCAGACTGACCACTGGAATTTTTTCAACGTAAAGCTGGGCACAGGGGATCATGATAAGCACAAAGACTGTGAAACAAAGAATCCTGAGACATTAATCAGTAGAACAGTGGAAAAGATCAGGATGTTCTTTGTACGGTTCTACTCTTTCCCAAGGAAGGAACTCTTCCTAGGGATGTATTCAAAGCTTTCCAGAAAAACTAATCTGCAGGAAGGAAAGAAAGAAAAGCTGAACTTCCTGAAATCATTTAAAGACAGATTTATAAAAAAGCTCCTTAACACATCAAACAATCCTAACATTTCGGAAAAAGTCTGCAGACAAGACCACTGACTGACAGTGGGAAGATATGAATGCCTTCTGCATTAAGCAGTTACTGAGGCCAGGACAACGTGTAAATATCTTTTGGTCAATCCTTTGCACTAACAGTAAGACAGACATAAAATATAGTATTTTCAATCTAACATTACCATAAAACAGAAGTTGGTAAAAAGGGGCAATAAGGAAATGTCTAGGATTGTTAAGTTCAAGGACTATTTTCCACGTTCCTTCTTTTGTTGGTACCAGAAGATTCTGGAATAAAAACCTTTGCATCTCAGACCTGGGAGCTCAAGTACTATGACCTGCTGAGACAACATTAGCTCTAGAAGTTAAGTAAAGAAGAAAATGTAATTTATAGCTTACAGGATAAAGATGGATTCCCAGAAAAAGAAGAAGATACTCCCACTGCCATCTAGATTCCTACAGAAATATTCTTATTTTTATCTGTCCAAGAAAGCACAACAACACTGGGGAAGATGAAGGCATATACTGAAGGACAGAAAGGGGGGGGGTTAGAAAGGGCAAGTAGACAACTATCTCTTGCACTCAAATACCCCATTTCTTCTTACAGCCCCATTCCATGGCTTATTTAACATATAAACAGTTTGTTTAATCCTTGCTATGGCTGCCAGACATTCTTAAACAAACAAAGGTCCTGAAAGAAAGAAATTTTTTTGACAAAGGAGGGCTGAAAGATTATGGGAAAAACCCCTTAAAAATCTGTACCTGTCTTGCAACAAATGTTTAAGACCACAGCAGCAAAAGGGTCAAAAGAACAAATTTTTAATATCTTGCGGAAAAGTTTGAGAACATAGCAGTATTTTTCTTAACTAAAACAGAATCAGCAGCTCTAGGTACAGCATTAGGAGAATCGTAAGAAAAGTTTAAAGAATGTTTGATTATATGAGAAAAATGACACTGGCCCACAGGATATGGATCCACAAATGATCTCCAGCCAAGCAATTTTGGTACTAAAAACTGGTTCAATACAGGCTTCACCTCAAAAATTCATAAAACACAATGTGAAGACAGTAAAGTTAAGCGCACTCATTGGTGGGGAAGAGCTGTCACATGTTGCAATTATGTTATTTAAACTGACTGAACACAATGCTATGGGTTCTGATGAAGCCTGGTATTTGGATTGGGTGAAAGCGCTTAACTTTACTGTGTTCACATTGTGTTTTATGAATTTTTGAGGCGAAGCCTGTATTAAACCAGTTTTTAGTACCAAAATTGCTTGGCTGAACATAGTTTGTGGATCCGTATCCTGTGGGCCGGTGTCATTTTTCTTGGTTTTGTGCTTGTGCTACTTTTTGTGTTCTTGATTATATGAGAAACAGACACAATAAGGTGCTCAATGAAATGTTAACCTTTAAAAGAAGGTAGGTTAGCAGTCACCTTTCTCCCGTTCTAAAAAGAAGCCAGTAAAAATTACTTTTTTACCATGTCAGTTTTGCAATTCCATCTTCTGGAGGATAAAACAGCAGAAGAAAAAAAAAAAAAAAAGTCTTAAAACTATCAAACGCTTTCCCATCCTGAAAGGTGAAATGGGGCATCATTCACCAAGACAGTCAGCATTAGATGGGTTTGATAGGGAAACAACTGCACAACGAGATGTAGGATAAGAAAAAGACTATTCAAGAGTCTGAGGTACTACATATAACCAAGCCATGTCATGGACCATCTGTCCATTTTTGGGGAGCTGTGGCTGACTGTCAAGCATAAAACAAACTGTTAAGAAAATGCCCTCTACAGCTGATGAACAAGAGGGAAAGCTATAAGATGAGGAAAATCCATTTGTAACAAGTCATAAAACTTATGCTGGTAGAGAAGGAACGTTCCCACTGAAAATCTTTCATTTTGCGACAGTTTCAGAAAAGAAAAGCAAAAAAAAATATTCTGGAGAAAGCCTGAAGAACTTTCCTAAGAAACAGGATTTTCAGCTTAAGGAGAAGTACTTGAACAGTGTCATCCCCTTCCAGTCCCTGCTGTTCTGACTGGAAAGCAGTGACAGGATAAAGGAAATGTTTTTGTTTTCTTATTAAGAGTCAGTGGAAAAACAACAGAAATACTTAAGGGTAAAAGCAATCCCTTTAGTAATCTCAGTAAGTCTTCTGTGTTTTTCTCTCTCTGTCTCTCAAACAGGGGAGAAAGCAATTATAGGTTCATAGGTGTGTACTAGGCTGATGGCCCTGGAGCCTTTACAAGTCTAGCCCAAAAAAACTGTCCAGACACCATACCACCTGATGTTAGTTCACAGCTCCCCTATCCAACAGGGCAACATTCTGTTACCTATCCACTCAAGACTTCTCTTGAAGAGGGCCAGCGAGGTGCTCTGCTTGACATGAATGGGAAGCTTATTCCAGAGTACGGGCAGTCTTTCATAGGTAGGTACTAGGCTATTGGCCCTACGGCCTATATAAGCCTAGCCAAAAAGGTACCCTGGCTTTCGCCATCTAAGAAAATTATTTTCCTGTGCTCCTGTTGAGCACAGCCACAGAGGTGAGCCCGGGATGAATTTCCTATTTCCCATCCAATCATCAAGATTTTTCTTGAAGAGTGCTAATGAGGAGCTTTGTTTGATATAGATAGGTAGTTTGTTCCAGAGTATGGGAAGTCTCTGGGACAGGAATCTATCCCTCCCTCATGTTCTGTTTATTGTGATGACAAGGTTTAGGCCCCTCTTGCATGTAGCTCAGAGGAATTGGGATTTCTTTAAGTGGAGCATGTCCAATGAGATCGCCTCTTGAGTAGGTGATATGTGGAGTAAAGCTTGAGTTTAGACTGCCTGCGTAGGACATCTGTTTGAGGCCGTAATCCTCCGACGCATTTCTGCGGCCTTTCCAGTTGTTGATGTCTTGTGAGGTACATACCAAAAGGGGCGTTGTACTCTATAATGGGTCTAATGAGTGACAAGTAGAGGGGAACAATGATCTCGTTTTTCCTGGATGAGAAACCTTTTGTGATGAGGTGTGCCATGTGGAAGGATTTCCTTACTACTGTCCATCTGTGTCCCAAGGTCTCTTATAACACTCGGTGTTGAGCAGACTACCACCTATGTGGTAGCTTATGGTTACAGAGTTTTTACCAAAGGTGATGACTATTCACTTTTTGGCATTGAGCTTGAGGCCATGGCTTTGACACCAGGCATCTGTCTCATTGAGGTCCTTTTGCAGGATGTCCACATAGTTAGGAGTTTCAATTATGGCTCCTAGTTTGCAGTCATCTGCGAATTTCATTAGTCAAAGACCTTCTGTGTTAGCCTGTACTTCAGAAAGGTAGATACCAAACAGGAGAGGACCCAGGACTGAACCCTGTGGTACTCCACTTGTCACTGGTCTGAAGTCGCATTTGGAGTCTGCTACTTTCACAGTGTGGGGTTCTGTCAGTGAGCCAGTTGGCAACTCATCTTGTCACATAGGGATTTATACCTAGTTTAGTGAGTTTATCTATAATTCCAGAATGGGGGATGGTGTCAAAAGCCTTGGCAAGATCTAGATAGGCTGTGTGGACCACCTTACCCTCGTCTATGGCTTTGGTGACTGCCTCAAAGAAGTCTATCAGGTTTAGGAGACATGATCTGCCTTTTACAAACCCGAACTGGGTGGGATCCAGCCTGAGGTGAGGCTATGACTGAACATGGTGCTTAGGTGGGGTGCCAGTTCATTCTGTAGTCCATGTAGAACGCAGCCTGGGATGTTGTCAGGTCCCACGGATGCTGTGTTCTTGGCTTTGGAGAGGGTGGTTATTACCTGTGCAACCTTGATTACAGGAACTCTGCATTCTTCCGGTATAGAGATGGGCCCTTTAGGGGGGTAAAGTTAGCACTGAATCTATCTGCCAGGATGTTTGCAATATCAGTTGGTTCTGTACATTTAGTGCCATTGTGCTGTAACTCAGAGCAGATCTGGAGTGTTGCCATTGAGATTCTTGACATAGCTATAGAATGCTTTGTGGCTGTCTTTAGAATCAGTGGCGATTTTGTTTTTGTCACTAGCTTTGGAGGATTTTATGAGGGATCTCATCTTCTTACCGAGGCTGACCAGGGAGTTCCCTCCACTCATGGGATTTTACTCTTTTTGCAACAGTTTCTTTCTTCTGTTGTAGAGTTTATGGCAGGGGACCACTAGATTGGCTTCCTTTTTTGGAGGATAACATCTTGGTTCTGTTAGGAATAGCACGATCCATGCATTCGTGTAAGTGCTTATAAAGTGCATTTGTGTAGGATTCAGCAGTCGTACCTCTACTGTCCGTCTGCATGGGGGTCGTGAAGTTTGCCACTTCTGTCTTCAGAAGCGTGAAGTTGGCTTTGGAGAAATTTTTTATGGTGGTTTCCCTAAGGGGGGGGTGGGGGCAGGATGATTAGCTTGTGGTCGAATCTGACCAACGAGGAACTGACCTCTGGTGTGGAACACCGGTCACCCATGTTGATAATGACTAGGTCTAGGATATTGCTACCCCTGGTGGGGCTGTGGATAAGTGGATCCAAGGAATTGGAATTTATAAATTCCAGAAAACGTTGAACAAAAAAGAGTTGGTACATAGTTTTCCCAGTTAATGGTGGGATAGTTGAAATAGCCCATTATTAGGGTGTTGGGTTGTACCCTAATATTTTCCAGTGTATCAAGAAATGAGGAATGGGAATCCTGGGGCATGGTGGGGGATCTGTAGCAGGTTACAATTTGGACTGCGGTCTTGCCCAGAGTTAGTTGCACTCGGACAATCTCGGATGCATTATGCTAAAAAACTGGCCTGGAGGTGTGGATATCCTTAATGAATATGGACATGCCTCCGCCTTTAGTGTTTTGGTCTAGGTTAAGTGGCCAAAAGGTTTGGTATGAATTACAGCCTGGTAATGCAGGGGTGCTCTCTGGAGCCTTGAATCAGGTCTCTGTCACTGCAAAGATGTCTATGTGCTCCATTTCAAGGAGTGCCTCAAGTGAAAGCATTTGGAGGTTTAGACTTCTAGCACAGAGTAGCATCAAGTGAATGCATTTTGAGGTTTAGACTTCCAGCATTGAGTAGCATTACCATTAGATTTTGCTTCCTTGTACCAGTTATGGTGGTGAATTTGTCATTTGAACCTTGCCTAAAAAAGAGGCACTATAGGGGTGGCAAGAGCCTTAGCCAGTATCCGGACTCCCAAGGGCGACAGGTGCAGGCCATCTCTGGCAAAGCATCGTGGTCTGTCGATGATGTCATCCCAAGCAGACAGATACTGGATCCCCTTAGAATGACACCAGAAGCTTAGCCAATTGAAGTCAATCATTTTGTCCATGTACTGTGGTATCAATCTGAGTGATGGCAGGATGCTACTCAGGGCTAGGGTCATACCTGCCTGGGCTAAAAAAATCGTACAGCTCCTCCATGTCTCTTTTCATGTAGTCCAGGGTGGTACGTCTCAGGTCATTTACACCAACATGGACAATGACGGTCTCATATATATTTGTACTTGTGGAGTGACCTGAGTGAGTGCATCACGAGGCAGATCCTGGCACCCGACAGGCAGCTGACACTAACTTTCTCCAGGTCATTCACACCAACATGGACAATGACGGTCTCATATATATTTGTACTTGTGGAGTGACCTGAGTGAGTGCATCACGAGGCAGATCCTGGCACCCGACAGGCAGCTGACACTAACTTTCTCCTTGCATCAGTGTGCCTGACTATAGTGTCACCTATGACTAGAGTGTTGGGTACGTTGTTATGCCTTATGGGCTGTGGTTGAGTGGCACACTGAGTTTGTGTGCTGTGTGTCATTTGGGTTGTGTTGAGGGGGTGGAGGTTGCTTGCGTTTCTGCTTTGGAGGTCTCTGTTGCTTGAGCAGATTTTTATTGAGAGCATCCGTGAATGTAGGGGTGTGTTTTGGTGGTGTAGGTTTTGAGGGACTATGTGACAAGTGTGGTGTGGTGTAAGTGTTTACCTTCTCCTTTTGACGGTCTAGTCCAGTCTTGGGTGAAGAGAGCTTTGCTTCCAGTTTGGCTATACAAGTGCATCTCTTACAGGTTGCAGTGTTGGGTGGTATAGGAGAGGGTAGTCTGTGTACATGAGGCAATTGCTGTATTGCCCCAAGATGCCCAGATTCATCAAGTTGACAGGAGAAAACACCGGGAGCTGACCCTTAGACATGCCTGGATAGGTGCTTATTTATTAAGTACTAAAAACTGTTTTCCTCTAGACAAGTGAGGAAAGTTGAGCGCTGTAGTAATTTGTAGCTTATTTAGTGCTTACGAGTTCTGAACAAGTGCTGAGCTCAAAGAAACAGATGCTAAAACTAAAAAAACTGGATAGTTCTAAGGGAAAATTTGAACAACAGACTTTATGGCGCCTGGAATAGTTTAACCCTTTGGGGGATGAACCTGTCCCTCCAGCATGTTCTGTTAATTGTGGTAATAAGGTCGTGATCTCTGGAGCGTGTGGTGCGGGGGATTGGGATTTCTTTAGGTGTAGCATTTCAAGTAAGGCTGGGTCGGACATGGCTTTGTAAGTCAAGCACAGAGATCACCTCCAAGTAGATAAGAGACTGAGAACAGATGAAGTTTCTTGAGTCTGTCCATGTAGGACATGTGTAAGGCCTAGGATCCTTTTTGCGAGGTACTTTTGTGGTCTCTCCAACTGTTGGAGGTGTCTGGTCAGGTACATGCTGAACAGGGCACTATATATGATGACTGGTCTAATGAGGGATGATGACCCATTTATTCCTGGATGCGAAACCTTTGGCTATAAGATGTGCCACAGTGGCAATGTGGTGTTCGAAGGTGAGGTGGCAGTCGACCTGGGTGCCCAGATCTCTTATGGCCCCTTCAGTGTTCAGTGGGCTCCCATCAACGTGGTAATTCGTGGGAACTGAGTTTTTTCCAAAGGAGACAACGCATTTTTTGGAGTTACGATTCAGGCCATGGTTCTGACACCAGTCACTGAGAGGCCCTTTTGTAGGATGTCTGCATCACGTGGGGAGTTGATAACGACTCCTAGCTTGCAGTCATCAGCGTACTTGGTCAGCTAAAGTCCTTCTGTGTTGGCCTGGACTTCTGAGAAGTAGAGGCTAAACAGGAGAGGGCCCAGGACCAAGCCCTGTGGGACTCCACTCGTGACTGGTCGATAGTCTGACTTCGAATCCGCAACTTTCACTCTGTGGGTTCTGTGAGCCAATTTGCAACCCACCTAGTGATGTTAAGGACTGATGCCTAGTTTTGTGAGTCACACTGTTTTTGTTTTTCTGGGAAACTCCTGCAAGAAGACCGACTCATGACAGGGGTACTACACTAAAACAAGCTCCTAACTAACTCAGCCAAGTGGTAAAAACTGGTAAAAACATATCTAGTATCCCCCATGGTTTCAGAGAGGTGGGTAGTAGTAGTTTTGCTTGTGGAGCGAGTTAAAGGAGTTAAAAGGTATTACTTGGTACTAATGTGGTTATTAGGATGATAGCAACAGTTGTAATTTAACCTGAGTCTGTTAGAGGTCGTTTCAGGCAAGTTTTAAATTGTGAGATTTTATCTCCCTGTCCTAGGGTAAAGGGCAGTCTATTTCAGAGCTTCATAGTTTCAAAGGTTTAGAGCCAATTACTAGGCTAGCTGTTCCTGTGGGTCATTTTAAGCCTAGCCAATTTCTCTCCCAAAGGTGAGGATCAAACCCCACATCTTGCAGCTGTAAAGCAAAAACCTTAACCATTACACCAATTCCCAACCACCAGGCTTGGAGGCAGTTCGATTAAAAAGTGAGTCACCAGAGATGTTACTGGATTCAGTAACAGTAGTAATAGTAAGATGGTGAACAGGCTTTTTGGAGGGGATTAATGGTTTTAAGCTGCTATCTATAGTGACACAGGGTAATTTGTGTGTGTGATACATTTCTATTTGTGCATTAGCTGGGTCTATGAGCGAATCGTACAAATTGCGAACGTTCATAATATCGAACGTACCGGACCTCAAAGTGCTTTTTCTGAGATTGCGGTACAATGAAGAAGAATGGGATATTTGCTCTTTCCTCACTGTAGTGTGAACTGAGAGTTGGAATATATATTTAGCGGGGTGTGTGGGGGGCACAGCCCCCCACAACAGGAAGTTTGAGGTCCGGTACATTCGATATTATGAGCATTCGCAATTTGTGTGATTCACTCATATGATATAAACCCTATTAGCTTACACGTTTGTGAAATTATGTTTTTTGCTGGTCAGCTGTTCTGAGGAGATCAGTTTACATTTCTTTGGGTTTAGTAGTAAGTATGAGTTGGGCGAACCAGGATTCTATGGAGCAGGACGACTCTTGGGTCAACCAGGATTCTACTGAGCAGGACGACTTTTGGGTGAGTTGTAGCTAAGGTGGGGGTATAGCATGAGGGTGGAGTCATCTGTGTACTGTACTACAGAGGTGTGTTTGGCTTCAGTATGTAGATTGTTCACAAAGATATTAAATAGTGGCCCAAGTATTGAGCCTACTCGTCTACTCGGAGGCGATCTCTGCTTAACATACAAGGCCATGTCAAACCCACAGCTGTTGGACAGGCTACACTTAAAGAAATCACAATCTCTCAGAGCCACATGTTCCAGTGATCTAAATCTTGTCATCACAATAAACAAAACATGCTGGAGGGATAGGTTCCTGACCCAGAGACTCCCCAGACTCTGGAATAGACTGCCCATACATGTCAAGCAGAGTGCCTCGTTGGTCCTCTTCAAAAGGAACCTTGACAAATTGGATGGGAGAAAGGAAATTCACCCCAGGGATTACGTCAGTCGCCCTGCTAGACAAGGGTCCAGAAAGTAAACAGTGTGGGAAGAAATAGTCAGAGAATTGTTATGGCTAGGCTTGTATAGGCCCCAAGGCTGACAGCCTAATATCAATCTATGAACCTTGGGGAGCACAGATAGCGACAGGAAAAAAATCTGAGATTCGGTTTAGCATTTGACAGCCTGCAACTGAGGAACCAGGACAGGGAAGATGTTGAAAGACTGAAAGAGGTTAGTTCAGTTAGTAGTTTGGTGGGAAACAGTGTTGAAAGCCTTTGACAGATATAGAAATATGGAAGAAGCTATGTTACCATGGTTTCTATGGATATTAATAATGTTGGTGAAACTAAGGAGAGCAGTAGTGATACTGTGGTTGGGGCAGAAACCATGCTGTGTAGGTGCAGGAAGATTACTCATGATGTGTTTAACCAACTGAGTATGAATGCATTTTTCTAGAGTTTTAGATAATGGTGGTAGTATAGCAATTGGGTGGGAATTTGTGTCCCAAGATTTTCCATCTTTGTGCAGGGGTATAACGTACAATTTCTTCCCCCAAAGGAAGGGGGCATAGTTTTATTCAATGGAGCAGCTGATCAGGACAGACACAAGGTAGGACAGTGCATCAGCTGCCATCTTGATATATTCAAGTGGTAAGCTGTCGGCAGCAAGTGTGGTAGGCTTTAGTTTGTGGAAATGACTTCTAATGGCTGAGGTAGGCACTAACTGCAGAGTAAATATAGGCATCTGGTTGTTTGTGTGGGAATAAGGGAGTGGTTAGTGTCTTTGATGATTAAGAGAACTACTTCAAAGAAATAAGTAGTCGAACTGGTTGGCAATAGAGTTAGTTTGTTGACAGTTATGGGGATGGGGTAGTTGGTAGACCTGGATGCAAGAGGTTATTTAAGGATGTCCAGAACTGTTATGGAGTCTGTGTGCTGTATGTTAGAGCAGCACGTATTTTTGTCTAGTTTTATTATTAGGCATTATACATGACTTCTTAGTTGTTTGTAATTTTTATGTTTTGCTCGAGTGCTTTTTCTCCTTTGTCCATTTTTCCATGACTTATTCCTTAGTAGCATAACTTGTTTGGTATTTTTAGTTAACCATGGTGCTGGTTTGATTTTATACATTTACTACATACTGGTGTTAGGCGGTTTAGCATATTGAGAAAAATGGAGTTGAATTTGGGTATTGCATCATTTCCTTCCAGTTATATTGTTTTAGGCTGGAGACAAATGTTTCTTTATGGAAGGTAGTGAGTCTGCGGACTTGGTTAAAGTGGGGTTGTTTGATAACATTGCATGGTTGTCTTACAGCAAAAGTCGGGAGATGGTTACGAAAGACTTCTGGTAGATAGTCTGAGTGAGCTATATTAAGAGAATTTGAAAGAGTCCAGAACCGATTGTTTGTTCTTTTGTCATGTCTGGTTGCGGTCAATATAATTTGGGTGAAGTTGCACAGAATTAAGGAGATTTGGTAGTTAATTTTTGCCAATCTACATTCATGTCTCCTAGTATGATACTTTCTAGGTTGATACTGTCAGTTGCCCAGGATACAGCATCTTCTGTGGTGAGGACATTACTGCCAAAAGGTATACAGATGGCTATAACCCATAAGCTTTTATGGTTGTTGAGTTTTATGTACAAGACTATTACTTACACATTGTTAAATTTTGTAATGTGTTAGGGTATACAACTGCAATTCCACCACCTTTTTTTTATTTTTGCGGTCTTGCCTATAACTGTTGTATCCTAAAGGTAGTAATTCACGATCTTAAGTTTTGGGTTTTAACCAGGTTTTATTAGCTACTAATATACCTGGGGAGTATTAAGCTAGCTAAGCACGTAGGTCAGGTAGTTTAATATTACTTCTTAGGATCATGTTATACAGGAGTCATTACTTTTATTTGGGGAAGCTGACTGTTTTGAGAGTTGAAGGGAGTGAGATTGTCTGGGATTGAGGTGGCTTGTCCCCACTGAGATTAAACAGGACTAAGAAAGGCTGTTAGGTTGCTAGAGTTTTGTACTTGTTTGATTTCTAGTTTTTGAAGTACAAGGTTCCAGAGCTTGTTATTTACTTTTGTAGAGTTGGGGGACAGTTACGTTGTAAACATTGGAGGCTATGAAGTGTATACCATAGGTGGACTTGTGCGTGAGCTGTGTGAATTGTATACTCTGGTGAAATATCAAAATGGTACTGTTAGGTAAGAGCGAATAAAGAGTTGATATTGTGAACATGTGTTGTAGGAACATTGTGTGTGTCTGAGGTGGGAAGAGGGAGGGTGTTAGTATTAATTCTTCTTCTGAGTGATAAGCTTATTGTTAGCAATGACTGTGGGGTAGGGGTGTAGACAGAACAACGGTATGGCAGAGTGGTGGAGCTGTGTGATTGGTATAATTGTTAATTGGTTTACCTATTTTAGGGGTGGTAGGAGTGCCTACAGGGTTTAAATTTAGTGTACATGGGGTGAGGTAGGGTAGGGGAGCAGAGCAAGCAAGAGTGTTAGCAAGGGCGGATGAAGCAGAACCTACCCTCACAATCGAATGAAGCACCAGAAACAAATATACTTTCAAAGATTATTTATACAGATTATTGTTTTTAACAATTAATATTTAACACTTTGTCTGCTTTTTAGTCTTAGAGTGTATTTTATTGCTATTAACTAATCTGCACAAGTAACTGATTTGTCTGCAGTTAAAAGCATTCTGTATCTTTATAAATCTTTATCTGTTTGTGGCATTCTCTAGTGCTATTGTCTGTAGGCTATTATCCCCACCCTCCCTCCCATTTGGTGTCTTATACTTGGTGGCTTTGCAGTTGCCCACCCCTACTGTAAATCTGATCTGTGACACTCCTCCCAGTCTAGTGTCATTAGCTCATTGCCTTAATATTGCTACAACTCAAGTGCTCTAGGTTGCACTGCATCTGAAGTGTTTTAGTTACTTTTCTGTATATATAGACTTCTCTGTTTCTTTAACTAAATAAGCTCTGCAAAGTTGTTTTATTGCATTCCTGCCTGTATTTCTGAGTTTTTTGCACTTTTAAAGTTTGTTTTTGCTTAGTTTAACTGGTAGGCTACACACTCAAGTGTGCTAGCCGAATTAAAGCATTTACTGTGTTTCTGTACCTAATTTCTGCTACTTTGCAAAAAAAAAAAATCCTTGTTTCCCGCCTTTACTGAACTAGAATAGTCCAGTCTTCAGGTATTGCTGATCTCTGGGCTGTGCCATATCCTTATTTGGATAGCAGGAAGCTTCTTTGTTCACCAGTGAGAGTGGGGAGCTCTGAGCAGCCTATCTGTCCCTTGAGGAGTGGTTCCAGCCCAGTGACCTGTAGCTTATTGGCCATTTCCTATCTCTTTCTAACCCCCTGCTTTAAAGCCAGCTTTAACGTGCTTTTGCGCTTGTAATTTAAAGTTTGTCCTGTTTGTTGCATTTACCTGTTGAGGCTACACACTCAAGTGCGCTAGCCTGTGTTAGATATTTATTGCATTTTCCTGCTGTTTGTTGCAAAAAAATTATCCTTGTTTCCCGTCTTTCCTGACCTAGAGTAGTCCAAATACAGGCTTTGCTGTATTCTGGACTTTTGGAAAGTTCCTGTGTTGCCCATTTCCTTTCTTGGATAAAGGGAGGCTTCTTTGTTCACCAGTGGCAGTGGGGAGCTTGGAGCAGCCTATCTATCCCTGGAGGAGTGTTCCCAGCACAAGAATCTGGTAGTCTATTGACCGTTTTGGGCCAATTTCTAGCTCTTTCAAATCCCCCTGTATAAAACCCGCTTTAGTGCGGCCTTGCGTGATTTTGCGCATAGCGCAGCTTAATTGGGTTTAAACCATTCTCGGCTCCACAAAGTCTGCTCTTCACTTTTTCCCTTAGAACTGATCTAGTTCTCAAAATAAACACCCTATTCCCACTCTAAAGACTGGCACTTGCTCACTAAAGCAATTATACAAGTCAGCACTAAAAAATTAAAAGCACTACACCCTCACAAACTCCCCTTGAGTACTTTGTTCCCCATTGGCCCTTTATTTCAATTATAAAGGAATTCCCAATACTATTCTAGCATGTCCAAAGGTCAGTTGTCAATCTCCTCTCCGGTCCAGCTGGTGAATCTGGGAATCTTGAGGCAATGTTACAACTGCCTCATGTACACAGACAACCCTCTCCTCCTCCCAACAAATTCCAACACATGTGAGAGATGCAACCATATAGCCAAACTGGAGGCTAAGCTCTCTCAACTCAGTACTGGCATAACCAGTCAGGAAGAGAAGGAAACCACACTCAGTACAATTCCAGTCTCACATAGACCTACCACGACCTCAAACCAAACACAAAAAAACATACTCGGAGGCTCTAAATAAAAATCTGCCTAAGCAGCAGAGACCTCCAAAGCAGACACCCAAGCAACCACTACCCCAAAACAAAACACGTGCAACACATAGCTCACAAAGCCAGTGTGCCGAACAGTCACAGCCCTTAAGGCTAAACAACACACCTGATACGCTTGTAATAGGTGGTGACTCTATAGTCAGGCACACGGATGTCCCGCTCACCAGGCTGAACAAGGAGAAGGTCATGGTGAGCTGCCTGTCGGGCGCTAGGATCTGCCACATAACACAAGCACTCAGGTCACTCCAAGTCAAGTACA
This sequence comes from Protopterus annectens, assembly GCF_019279795.1. Classification (NCBI taxonomy): domain Eukaryota; kingdom Metazoa; phylum Chordata; order Ceratodontiformes; family Protopteridae; genus Protopterus; species Protopterus annectens. The sequence goes on from NC_056747.1 coordinate 785,360,525, forward strand.
AATATTGTCCATGCTGGTGTGAAGGACCCGAGACGTACCTCCCTGGACTACATGAAAAGAGACATAGAGGAGCTCTCTGAGCATGTAGCCCAGGCTGGTATAACCCTGACCTTGAGTAGCATCTTACCCTCACCAAGAATGATGCCACAATATGAAGACAAGATGATCAATTTCAACAATTGGCTTAAGTATTGGTGTCATTCAAAGGGGATCCAATGCCTGTCTGCCTGGGATGACATGCTCGACAAGCCACGATGCTTTGCTAGGGACGGCTTGCACCTGTCACCCTTGGGCTTTCGGATATTGGCAAAAGCTCTTGCCAACCTCGTAGTGCCTTTCTTTAGGCAAGGCTCAAAAGACAAACCCACCTCCATAGGTATCACAAGGGATAAGAAACTAAGAGTAATGCTACTCAACGCCAGAAGTCTAAACCTCAAGATGCACGCACTCGAAACTCTCCTTAGCATGGAGAACATCGATATCTGTGCAGTAACAGAGACCTGGTTCAAGGCTCCCGAGAGCACCCCAGCACTACCAGGTTATACCTCATACCATGTTTTTCAGCCCCAAAACTTGGACCGAACCACAAAAGGAGGGGGAGTATCAATATTAGTCAACGATACCCACACCTCCAGGTTGGTGGCACAGCACGAAGCATCAGAGACTATCCATGTGCAACTAACAGTGGGTAAAACTGCCTTCCAGTTTATAGCCTGCTAAAGACCACCCTCCCAAACCCAGGAACCCCACTCGGCCTTCCTGAGAACACTGGAAAATATGAAGGTCTCTCCAAACACCATTATATTGGGCGACTTCAACTACCCTAACAGACTGGGAGCTTTACTCTAGCTCCAACACCCTAGCCCAAAGGTTCCTAGAATTTATAAACTCAAATGCTATGGAACAACTTGTTGCCACTCCCACAAGAGGGGAAAACATACTGGACCTGATCACCACCAACATGGGGACTCTATGCTCCAGACCAGAAGTGCATCCCTCACTGGTAAGATCAGACCATAAACTGATCTCACTAGATATTCACATCCCGACCCCAGCCCCTGCCCAGAAAACCACAGTGAAAAACTTCTCTAAAGCAAATTTCACACTCCTCAAAACTGAGGTGGAATCCTTCAAAGCCCCCGGGCCAGTGGAAAATACGGCCCAGACCGTAGAATCCTTTATAAACACATTCTATGAACACCTTCAGGAATGCATGGATCATGCAATCCCAAATAAAACCAAGACCCAATCCTCCAAAGTTAGGCGTCCTGTCTGGTGGACCCCAGCTACTACATGATAGAGCAAAATCCCAAAAAGGGAAGGCATCTCTGATCAGTATTAGCAAAAAACTACGGGCACTCATAAAATCGTCTAAGGCCAGCTTCGAGAGAAAAATTGCACAGGACACCAAGGATAATCACAAGGCTTTCTTTAGTTATGTTAGGAACCTGGGTGGGAATTCCCAGATATGCTCAGAATTAGTCCAAAATGACAAAAAATACACCGAACCCACAGACATTGCCTACATCCTAGCTGACAGGTTCAGCACAAACTTCTCCCCCCCTTCCCCACCAAAAGGGCAAATATCTATCCCAGCAGAGTGCTGCCCCTGACATCTCAGATGCTCAGGTAAGAGCTGCCCTCTCCAAAGCAAAAAACACAGCATCAATGGGACCAGACGGTGTCCCAGGCTGCATCCTACATGAACTCCAAGAAGAACTAAACCCAAACATAAAACTACTGTTCAATCTCAGCCTTACTACAGGATATGTACCCAAAGAGTGGCGTACAGCAACAGTGGTCCCTCTCCACAAAGGTGGTGCCTCAACGGATCCTGGAAACTATCGCCCCATAAGCTTGACTAGCTTGGTCTGCAAAGCTATGGAAAGGATCATCATGGACCTCATAAATAAAAATACTGGGGACCTACAGACACTGGATCCTACCCAGTTCAGCTTTGTTAAGGGCAGATCCTGCCTGATTTCTTTGAAACAGTCACCAAGGCCATTGACGAGGGGAAGGTGGTCCACACAGCCTACCTGGACCTTGCAAAAGCCTTTGATACAATACCCCACTTGGGCATTATAGATAAGCTCACCAGCTTAAACATAAACCCCTATGTCACTAGATGGGTTGCAAACTGGCTCAAGGACAGAACCCACATGGTTAGAATTGCTGGAGCCATGTCAGACTCCAAACCAGTTACAAGTGGCGTCCCACAAGGCTCAGTCCTGGGACCTCTCTTGTTCGGTATATATTTCTCGGAAGTACAGGCTAACACGGAAGGACTGTGGCTGAACAAGTTCGCAGATGACTGCAAACTGGGCGCCATAATCGACTCTCCAGCCAACACAAGCATCCTACAAAAGGGCCTCATAGAACAGACAACTGGTGCCAGAACCATGGCCTCAAGCTAAACGCCAAAAAGTGTATAGTCATCCCCTTTGGCAAAAACAAAGTGCCCACAAATTACCACATAGGTGGTAATCCATTAAGTATGGAAGAAGTAATTAGGGACCTGGAGACCCAAGTTGATAGCAATCTCTCATTTGACAACCACGTTGCCAAAGTGGTTAGAAAAACATTTTATATAGCCCACCTAATCATGAAGGGATTCACATCTAGATCAGGGAAGGTCATCGTGCCTCTTTACTCATCCCTCATCAGGCCCATAATTGAGTACAATGCCCCTTTTGGGATGTACCTTACCAGACACCTGCAGCAAATGGAAAGACCCCAAAAGTACCTCACCAAGAGGATCAAAGGGCTCAAACAGATGCCATATGCTGCCCGGTTAAAGAAACTCCAGCTCTACTCAGTGGCATACCGCCTGCTCAGAGGCGATCTGTGCCGGACGTATACAGCCATGTCCAACCTGGAATTAATGGACATGCTGCACCTCAGAAAATCCAAATCCCATCGAGCTACGCGCTCGAGAGACTTGAACCTCAGCACCGAAATAAATAGGACATGCTGGAGGGACAGATTCATAACCCAGAGACTCCCTTCACTCTGGAATAAAATCCCAGTCCAGGTTAGGCAGAGTCCCTCATTGACTCTCTTCAAGAGGAATCTTGATGAGTGGATGGGAGATAGTAGGTTTACCCCGGGTATGACTTCTGTGTCACTGTTATGACAGAGGCACAGTATACTAACCTCGAAAAAGGGCATAGCAAAATTCATTTAAAATGGGTGGCGAAAGCCAAACACACTCTGGCTAGGCTTATAAATGCCTTAGGGCAGATAGCCTAGTATTAACCTATGAAAGTAAATACGTTTTTTTTTTTAAGCTAATTTTACATTCTCAAAATGAAAAAAAAAAAAGAGCTTATAAGGAAGTTATGAGGTAAAAATTACTAGAGAGTATTGGCAGGATATAACCCAAATAATTCAAGCTACTTCAACAGCAATCGTTAAATATAATGAACTTACAGAACTAAAGGAATCTTTGATATGAATATTGACGATCTTCCTGGCATGCATGTATCATACTAAAACTGCTTGCAAAGTAACACACTATATGGAATTTTATCCAAGGCAAAAATAGAAAAAAACAATATGAAAAATTAAAATAGCATTTTAAAAATAAGCAGCATTAATAAACAAACATGTCCAGTACGATAGATATAAACAAACAGTACTTACCAATTAATAAGAAAAAAGAAATAGAAACCATCACACTGTGTTTGTTCACATTCTACTGTGAATCTGTTTTGGAGCTTCAGAAATAAAAACTGCCATTATACTGGTGTCAATAAAAATAAAATACAAAATCTCCTTAAACCACCGATTGATTTTACAGGTTTATAACACCTCCAAAACACTCCCAATCACTTGAAATGTCAGAGTTGGAAGAGGATCTCCTTTTTTAAAGGACTGCTCAAATCATGTTCACCATGTTCATAAAATACCAAAAATAAGTTGGTCAAAAACATGAACCAAAATAAGGCTTACTACAACTGCAGTATTTAAATAGGTCATGATATAATTTTGCAGAGTAAATGTGTGGTTAAAAATGTGAGATTATAAAATGCAGTTAAGAGGTCTAAAGTTACTGTAATTCCTGTCATTTGCCATGACAGACTAAAATATAAAACAAAATAGATACCCTGCCAATAGCAAATACTTTTGGATGAAATTACTTAAAATAGCCAGAAAAGAACCAAGTGTCCAAAAACTTACAGACTCAACCAGGCACTCTGTACATGAAAATATTGCTCCCACAATAGCAAAGTTCTTTGCATAAGACATGCCCCTTTGTCCCATGTCTTTCAGGACTTCTTTTGCAGTTGGGGTTCTGTAGGGATCTTTGGGGTCAAAGCCCACATTAGTATCGATACCAGCTGTAAAAACACCAAATGCTCCTCCCAGGACAAAACCTGAAATAAAAAAAGACAATATTTTTTGTCTTGTCTTTCACAGATCCATTTCTTCAAGTTGTCATATACTCCACAAATGGTAACTTTGGCATACATGATCAAAACTTCCACATGGAGTTAACCAATCACCTAATGCTAAAATAAATGTGTCTGAAAAGGAGGAAGCTACAAAATAGATCAGGAAATGTAATAAGGGCCAAAATCACATTTTACTACACAACTTCAGTGGATGCAAAGAATCCTGCCTAAAGGGAGTTCCTGCTTTCTGTCCTGTGGTGGTGCTAGCTCTTCACTCCTGGTAACCCAAATCACCAGCATCCTCGGGTAGTAGTGTCTGGCATGCAGTTAACCAGGTTAAATTCATAGCAGCACTACTCGAGTAGCAAGAACCTACATAACACATACTTAAGGCTCCCAAAGAGAACTCAGAAATGTGTTTGTGACACTGAACCAGGACACCGTTACAGAATAACAACATTTTCAGAGCCTCATGACTACTTTAACCCCCAACAAATTTCCTATATAGCCACGAGCAAAACTGAATTCAGATTTATCATACAATACTGCAATCACATACCTTCAGCTCTAGTCAGCAGTAACATCACTGCAATATCTGATAACATTCATCATCCCGAATAAAATGCAGATGTCCCTCACAACTATGACGACATCTTCATCCAGTGCGAGTAAGCTTTGGCCCTGCAGATAAAAGGCTATCTAGCACTTTTTTTATTGCATAGATTTTTATATTTAGAGACAGTTTATGAAACTGTTATTAGTACAGCTCTTGTTAATGCAATGGCCTTACTGTACATGTTCTAGCAGTTGTTCAGTCAAGCCTCACTCTGACCTCAAGGACTTTTGCACACCAGACCTGTCTATCAAAAAACTTTCTTTCAACTCTTGCAAATTCATATCAATTACTTTTGAAATGCTGTCTTTCCATCTTGGCCTATGTCTTCCTCCTCTTCTTTTGCCTTTGGTCTTTCACAGCATCAGTGTTTTCTCTAATGAACCCAATGTAGTTTTTAGTCTATCATGCTTTCCAGTGAACAAGTCCAAGGTTTATTTCCTCAAGTACTGACTAATTTGATCTTCTTGCAATCCTAAATTCAGTTTTATCTAACACTACAGTTAAAGGCTTCGCTTTTCTGACACATAGCCTTAGTTACAGTCCAACTTTCACAGCTATATGTTACTACTGGAAAAAAACATAGCAGTGATTATATGGACCTTAGTTGACAATGTGATGCGTTTGCTCTTACAGATTCACAAGTACTTACTAGGCAACTAAACTGTTATCTGGAGGATCCTTAGAAACCTGGCTATACATGCCCATGAAGTTTTCAGAACATGTGTGATATATATATATATATATATATATATATATATATATATATATATATATATATGTGTTACACATACATACACACACATGTGTATATGTATATATACATATATTATACATACATGTATATATATATATATATATATATATATATATATATATATATACATACATATACATACATGTATATATATATATATATATATATATATATATATGTGTGTGCGTATGTGTGTATATGCATGTATGTATATATGTGTATTTATGTGTAATGTATGAATATATCTGTATACGTGTGTGTATATGTGTATGTATTTATGTGTGTGTATGAATATATATATATATATATATATATATATATATATATATATATACATATATACACACACACACACACACACACACACACACACACACACACACACACACACACACACACACACACACACACACTAAAATCTGAATTTCTGCAAGTGCACAAGCCTTGACATGTTCTTACTCACACGAACACTATCGTTGCACAACTGTGGGGGAAGAAGACAGTCCAATGAGCAAAAACAGTTAAGCCCTGGAAAAAGGCTGTTACAAGTAATGTTTTTACCAAGCATCCCAAAGACCACAAAAAAAAATCTGGTTTCAGTTTTGTATAGCACCTAACAAGTACTTCAGCCTTATGTTTTAGTAAAACTATTACAGTAATTAAATGCATAAAAACACTGTCTAAATGGAATCACTAACACGTGGGCTGAGCGGCATAAAATATTGTAGAGCTAATGGTGGATAAATACATTCCTTATCCATGCTGACTATACAGCTAATGAAAAGTTCTCATTTAGCCCTAAAGCATGTTCCCCATATTTAGAAATCAAACCTGTCCCCTTCCATCTAAAGTGCTGTGCCAGTCACCCTTACTTATCTCTATTAGGATATACACCTACTTATTACAATAAACCTGAACAATATAGTTGGGCGTTCCTTAGTATGGTTAAGGTACTGCTATCCCTTTTACATCTTACTAACATGCTTCCTTATTCCAAATTAAAAAAAAAAAAAAAAAAAATGTGTGACAGGTTTAGCCAGTACACAAAAAGTCACACACATAATAGGCAAGAAAATGACCCAATTATCGGTAATGACTGTATTATCTAATTTTATAGCTCCTTGTATTTCATGTAGAAAAACTGTCTTTTGAACATAACAGCAACTAGTACAACTTCCACAGAGCTGGCTCCTGGTAGGTTTACTTCCTGCCAAAGACAGCACAGAACGTCTTGCAGGAGGTACTTTATACCCCCCCCCCAAAAAAAAAATGGGAGGTTTGTACTCCTCCTAAATACATATCTACACTGATTTGGTAAAAAGGAAACCCAAAGCCCTATCTTCCAATAGCAAAGACCAAAACCTATTGGTCGCCTACTTGACTTCTGAGATGCTGCTCCCAAAAGTGGTTATAAAACTCAGATCACTTCCCCTATCCGAGGCTACTTCAGTGGACTTACTGAAGCATTTTGAACTGAGAAGAAGTCTGAGCCATCAATTTACTTATCATATGTACAGATTTTCCACTAACTTTTGGAAAATTACATAATTTCCACAAATTCTCTAACACTCCAAAAACTCCAGTTTTACTCCGTAGCATATCGCCTTCTCCGGGGTGATCTCTGCCTAACATATAAAGCTATGTCAAACCCAGAGCTGTTGGACATGCTACACCTAAAGAAATCCCAATCCCTCTGAGCTACATGCTCTAGGGACCTAAACCTTGTCACCACAATAAACAGGACTTGCTGGAGGGATAGATTCCTGTCCCAGAGACTTCCCATACTCTGGAACAGGCTACCCATCTATGCCAAGCAAAGTTGTTCCATTAGCACTCTTCAAGAAAAATCTTGATGAATGGTTGGGAAATAGGAAATACACCCCGGGGATCACTTCTGTGTCTCTGCTCGACAGTGGCACAGGAAAATAACTTTCTTGGGTGGCGTAAGCCAGGGAATCTTGTTGGCTAGGCTTATGTAGGCCCTTGGGCCGATAGCCTAGTACCTACCTATGAACACTTATGTACATTCTGCTTTTTAAAGCACCCCCCCCCCAAAAAAAAAAGAGGTTAAAGAGGAAAGTAGGCTAACACCAAGCAAAACAACATTCTGCAATCACTGTTTACATGCAATTTGGTAATGTCAATGATAGACAATATGATTCTGTAATATTCTACGTTAATGGATCACTTTATCCATACATAAAATATCCTAACAATGATTCTGCAACATACTAACTTACTGGAATACCTTATTATAACATGGAATATCCTGACAACATCCACTGCTCAAACACAGAGCAAAGGTCAGGGAACTCATCTTAGATTAAACATACTTATCCGCAGGATCTGGCGTTGGGTCATCATGGCAAAACAGCTCAGCAATCTCAAAGAGACAGACAAGATTGTTGTGTGGGAATTATTCAAGGATGAAAAAGTTGTAGGAATGAATAGCATGTATTTGCATTTACTGTAGGAAAGGCAATGTGAAAATGTCTGTCTACAGTTGATGCGGTGATTTACAGCAGATACCAGCTGTTAGCCAAAATCTAAATAAGCTAACGTGTAAAAAATAAAAGATGATACACCACTTTATGCAGTTTGTTGTAAGATCAAGAACACCCATAAAATAAATACTAGATAGTACTGAAAATTAATTTATAAAGATGCAGCGATAGCACAGCCAATAAAGTTTTTGTTTACAAGTCCATCTAGGCTGTCTCAAATCAAAGATGACAGTCTGCTTTACAATGAAAACATTAATTCTGTGCACATTTACTTATTCATTTTCGGATTACTCAACTAAGGGTTATGAGGGAGATGGGACACCATCCTGACTTTTAGCAGTACCAGTCATAGAAAGTAATACTGGAAAGAACTGGTCTATTACAGTATGCACATCATCCTGACTTTTAGCAGTACCAGTCATAGAAAGTAATACTGGAAAGAACTGGTCTATTACAGTATGCACATCAACACAGAGAGGCAATTTACAGACTTTCTAATTCACCTACTGCATGTCTCTGGGATGTGGGAAGAAACACAAAACTCCACATAAACAAAAGGAGGATATAAAGGCTACACACAGAAGGCGCCCTATCTGAGAATGAATCTTCATCATTAATCCTGACTGCTGCATATTTAATATTGTACTTCAGTAAAGACTGTACTGCTCTGTCTGCTCCAACACCTAAAGTAATACCACATACTGAAGGAAAGGTACTTTTAGTGTGTCAGTGAAAGATCACTGCTACATTGCTGTGTTCCCTACCCAGGCACATCCAACAACTGGAACGTCCACAGAAGTTCCTCACTGAAAGAATACAGGGAGTAAATAACACATCCTAAGCAGACTGCCTCAAAACCCTATCCCTGTACTCCATCTCCTATGGGCTGTTAAGGGGAGATCTATGGGACAGGTATGTATCCTGGAGACTAACCCTTCGCTGGAACAGGCTCCCCTCCATGTGAAGCAGAGCTCCTCCCTAACCCAAATGAAGTGTAACTTGGATTATTGGACAGAGAACTGAAAATTCATTCCCGGTTTGGCGCCTATGTCTCTAATGGACACAGACAGTCTGTAAATATTTCATCTCCCAGGCCCCTGCGTGTAAATGTCTAACCTCCCAATGACCTGGATACATTTACCGATGGCACCAGAAATGGTCAAGAGATTTCGGATGCATGCATAGCTTAAAAAGGCCCCAGTTGTCGTTAGGTTCACAAGTGTGTACTAAGTTAAGTGTGGTATACACTGTTCTCTTTCCTATCACCAAAACAACTGGTATGGGAAATAACTTAATGAATAGAGCGGCTTAAACATGACACATCTCAGTGTAAAATCGCACCCATAAAGGTTACAGTCGTTTGGCACTGCACTGTCACGAGTCAAGACTTAACAGATTAAAATGTGTACACATGTCAAACAATTACGTTTCTGGTTTTTCACATATCAAATAATGTACACAAACACAAGTTAACAATTGTCCACCAAGAACAGATATGTAAATCCATCAGGCCAGTTGCTGGACACTGGTCAAATACACCAAATAACTCAGATATCTTTCCTGCACCTTAGCAGGATACATAAAGAATCACTAAAAAGTAAGTCATTATCTGCACACTGTTTCACAGTAATAACTCCCTTCATACAATCCTCAGGCCAAGTTTTTTTTTTAAATTTCCTTCCTGCATCGTCACACTCTTTCCAGTGAGCTCACTCTTACCTCCGACGCAAGCTAGTGCTGCTTTAAATCCACAGCTTTCCATCACTCGTTCCACTAGCTTTTCTTCCTTACTTTTTTGGGGTGCAGCCATAGCACCAAGCGGACCCTTTGGCAATTCTACACATGGTCGCTCCCGTCGTCGCTCACCCACTAGATGCTCAAGAATGACACTATACTGCAACTGAACTGATTCACTAGATACCTGCACCTCATCACCAGCAGTAGTAGCTCCTGAAGCTGCCATTTGTCCGGACGTAGAAAGGCAAACGCACGTAATCGTGTGACAGGTGCTACGCAATGTGTTATGGGACTTGAAGGATAAAATGTACATTGGCTTGATTGTTTTGTTGATATGTACGTTGATGGTTTGTGCTTCCGTTGCTTTCCTGGCTAGGATGATCGACTTCAGTTATGTGAATAACTAATAATGAATATTTGTAATAAAAATGTATTTTACCATAATTTATCAATTTTCGATTTTTTTCTTGAAAATTATGTACAAAGCAAGAATGCATCTATATCAAATGCATTTTAAAATGTGTATATTGTTTAAATAAATAAAAGGTGGAAAGATTAGGGTTTGCACAAAGTTTCGTTTTTATGAAACGTAATTATATAGTGCTTGTAGTTTTACTGTGTTAACCCCCGTAGTTTCGCGCAGATATGGGCGAGGCCGTAGTAATTGACATAACAAACAATGACACATGATTGACATGTCATGCAGATTTTCTTCACCGATCATATGAATATTCATCGAGGGGCAGTACAATTACCGATTTGTATGTACTGTTTCTAGTTTTGGCGATGTTGTAGTGTACTGGCTCACCAGAGGCGCAGTAGCAAGCACCACCCAAACCCCGTCCGAGACGGTTTACGTCAGTCGGTAAGATTCAATATTCATTACGATGTGCCCCGAACCGGAATGAATACTCATTTTCAATGAATGCGTATATCAATTTATAAGTGACAGTCCCATTGGATACCCACTCTGTATATAGGCAGGCACGGGACACATGTCTTGATTGAAGTATTCTTAATATGGCCACCACCACCACCACCAAACAAAAAATATTCAGGCAATAAGAAAACAAAATTAGAAAGTACCAAATTATGAAAGACAATGTACACACCAAAAACAGTAGCAGAAGAACTAACATTAACACATTTTTTACTGTCCAGGAACGTAATTCTCTTTTTTCCGAACACGAGCTAGATATAACTACAATAACGGTATTGAAAAGTGCAGGTATTTTATGCATCTCACTCAACTTATTTGCTTAAGAACTGATGTAAAAATATGTCGAACCTTGTTGTATGGCAAGCTATACCTATCTTTTATTAGTGTTTTGCCCTCTTGTATACTTCATATGTGTGTGTGCATAAATTGAGAAACTTTTTGAGCGACCCTCTCCCATTCTTCGTAGGGAATTTGCATCCAATAAAGTATAATGAAGTATCGTAAGTATATATTTATTTATTTTAATGTATAATATTTGTACTTTGCTATATAGCCTATAACATAAGAAAGGACAGAGCTGATCTGTATTCAGTGTATGCATGATGTCAGTGGCTAATATGCATGGCATGCCAATCATGCCTCATTTCATATTCCGGTTCGGTCGTCAATCATCCTGGCCACGCCCACTCCTACGCGAAACTGAAGGTGAGCCAGTACACTACGACATCGCCAACCCAGCTTCAAATACTGTCTGTAAAATAGTCTAAATAAGCATGCACAATGAATCAGACCAGCCCATTGTTAAATTTGCATTGCTCAGTTTTGAGCTCAGAGCCGGACATTTACCATATTTCTGTTCATAAATGTTGTCACTCAACTCAAAGACATATAAAATTTACCACCGAGCTCAAAATAATTGTTTAAGAGCTAAAAAGAAAAATATTGTCATATTAATCAGCCTTATAAAAATAAAAACATGTAAATGCCAGTGAGTACCACAGCATCTGCTGCAAGCATAATCTGATTATTTTGCCAACCTGACTCTTATTTTATGTAAAGAATTTGTAGTATATTTTGTGTTTGCTGGTAAGAGCTTAACCCAAAGCTTATTAAGATAGTTAGGTTTCTGTTTTGGTCTTGTGCTTAGTTGGGGAAATGTTTTTTGTGTGTGTGTGTGTGTGTTAGAGAGACCGAGTCCTTGCTCAAGTAATCTTATTGGGTCCTTTCTTATATATGCAAGTGAAAATGGAAGTGGCTATAGAGATGCAGGCAGATCATTACAGGTAATTTAGCATAATCATTCAGCATATCATGCTAGATCCCAGCAAAAATATATTTTTCATTGAAAAGTATAAATGTGCTTAAGCCAAGGCAATTTTTTCATAAAACAATACGTTATACAGAATTAGAATAGATCACCAAAAGTATTAATTTAGCTCAGCAGCAAGTAAGTAATTAAAATGCTATTTTAAACTTTCATTTGAAAAGGAAAGTTAAAATGATATGAGAAGGATTCTTGAGAAAAGCAGTTTCTACATGCTTTATTATTAAATAGTAATGGCACAGATTGTTGAAGTTTTCAAATGTGTACTGGAGCAGGGGTCCTGATACTGTGGCATTGGAAATCAGGAACTTGGAAGAGCCTTTGTTGCAGGCTCATAGGATAGCCCCTACTTGCTTTACGGTTTATTGACTAACTTCTTTGGTATGATCCAGTCAGATGTGGTGCTTGCAAGTAGAGGCTCATTCAATACATTGAGATTCATGAAGCCAGTGCATTCCTGCTTCAGAAGCTGATAACCTGATGTAAGGACTTTGATGACCGAGAAGTTAGTGCAAGTATCTGCTGATATTGTGAGTACCACACTCTATGGGTACTCTACTGTAATTTCCACTACTTTCATCAGGTCAGCATTGATAAGGGCCATAGATTATAACCTATGATTTAATACTGCCATTTTCACCTATTTCTGACAAACCAAATAAAGAGACGGTATTCCCTTATTTGATTTTACTGCGGTGGTGGTGTCACGGTAGCGTTCTCGCCTCACAGTAAGACGTTGTCCTGTTCGATTCTCAGCTAGAGCATCTTCTGTGTGGAGACATGCATGAATGGGTGTACCTTCGTTGAAGGTTGTGCATCAGGGCCGGCAACTAGGCATGTAAAAATCTACTGCCAATCATTAGCGGACCGGAGTTTCGCTGTGGCGACCCCTAACCGGGAAAAGCCGAAAGACACAACATTCCCTTATTTGATTTTCAAAATTTTTGACATTGTTCTGTAGTGAAATAGTCTTTACCTTTAGGTCCTACAACAGGAAATGCAGATCAAGTTGGCTGCTTTACATCTACATTAACACCTTGTTGCACCTTTGCCCTGGTCTTGAGTTTAGACACCCTTAATTTCAGGTCATCTTGCTTCACATTTATCTTCATACGAAATAGCAGGATCCCACCAGACTTACCCTCATAAAAAGCAAATGCCTTTGCAGAAAAGACCCCCAAATCTACTTGTGCACTGGTGAAACTGGTGCTGACAAGAAGCTGCTATCCCTTTATTTTTTTATGAATGCTTTAATACTCCTCAACAAAATCATTAGAAATCAGTTAAAATACCAAACATATTATTTTATAATGAACATGCAGAATTTTGCAAAATTGTCTGTAACCAGTGTAGGCCTTGTATCCACTCCACAGTGTTTTGTTTATTAAATTTTGTCTGCACTGTACTTGAGCACATTCCTCATACTGATGTAGATATGTTGACTAGTTATGTAACTTATCTCTGCTTCAGATCAGAGTGTTGTTTGGTGCTTGTTCACTGAGACATTTTTTTAGCTGTATTGTATAGTTATACAGACATCATTAGTTGTTATATTGTTCCATCTATTTACTTAAAGAAGTATAACATTTAAGTTGAAATATCTTATTAATGAATGCTGTATGTCATGGATAAGGCACTATGTTCATAGGTTCATAGGTGTTTACTAAACTAACGACCACAAGGGCCTTTTTAAGCCTAGCCATGCATCCCAAATCTCTGACAAGTTCTCGTGAGCTTGATAAGTTTAACTAGGGGCTTGGGAGATGAAACATTTACAGGCTGCCTGTGTCTGTTAGAGACATAGGTGCCAAACCAGGGATGAATTTCCTGTTTCCCATCCAATTGTCTAAGTTACTTTTGAATTGGGTTATGTAGGAAGTCTGCTTCACATGGATGGGGAACCTGTTCCAGAGAAGAGGTGGCCTGTGGGATATATACCTGTCCATCCAGCAGGTCCTATTTATATCACAGGCATGGTTTAAGTCTTTAGAATGGATAATTCTGGTGCTGTTTGTTATATGGATATGCAGGAGGTTCATCATGGTGGGGTTTAACAATGTCTTGTATGCCAGGCATAGATCTCCCCTCAACAGCCTTTACGAGGCAGAATACAGGGACATGTTACTTACACCCTGTATTCTTTTAGTAAGAAACTCTGTGGACATTCCAATTGTTGGATGTACCTGGTTAGGTGCATACCAAAGGGGGCATTGTACTCAATGACAGGTTTGATGAATGCTGAATACAGTGGAACAATGACTTCCTTGGACCTAGATGCCATACCTTTGGTTATAAGTTGCACAACATAGAATGATTTTCTCATTACTGTAGACACGTGATGGTCAAAGGCTAGATTACTGTCTATGTGTGTCCCCAAGTCCAAGACTACTGGTTCAACTCTTAGGGTTATGCTGTCAATGTGATAGTTACCAGGGGTGGATGACTTCTTGGAGGATAGTATTATGCATTTCTTGGCATTTAATTTAATCCATGGCTCTGACACTAGTTATTTGTCTGTGTCAGCCCTTCCTGGTCAACATTTGGATCAGTGGGGGAGCCTATAACTGCTCCTAATTTGCAGTCAACTGCAAATTTAGTCAGCCAGCAGTTATTGACATTGGCCTTTGATTTCAGAGAAGTAAATGCCAAAAAGGAGTGGTCCCAGGACTAATCCCTGTGGGACTCCACTTGTGACTGGCCTCTTTGTAGAGGTGGACTCCCCAATTTTAACTTCCTGGGTCCTATCTGTGAGGGAGCTGGCTATCTACTGAGTGACATAAAGGTTTATACATAACCTCTTGAGTTTCTCAGCAATGCCCGAGTGGGGTATTGTGTCAAATGCCCTGGCCAGGTTGAGGTAGGCAGTGTGAACTGTTTTGCTTCCATCCATTGTTTTGGTGACCCTCTCAAAGAAGTCCACCAGGTTGAGAAGGCACGACTTGCCCTTGACGAAACCAAATTGGGTTGGGTCCAGTGTCTGGAGGTTTCCTATGTCATTATTGATCATTTCCATGGCTTTCCATATGAGACTAGTGAGACTTATGGGTCTGTAGTTTCCAGGGCCTGTAAATGGCTCCCTTTGTGCAGAGGGATTACTGTTGCTGTTCTCCATTCATGAGGTACAAAGCCTGTTTGGAGCCTACAGTTAAATAGCAATTCCAGAGGACCTTCTATGCCATATTTCGTGCTATATAGAATGCATCCTGGGATATTGTCTGGGCCCACTGATGCAGTGTTTGTGGCCTTAGAGAGAGCATTAAGGACCTGTTCCATTGTGACAGTAGGGGGAGTTCTGTTTGTTGGTATTTCCTAAGGGAAGGTTGAGGGGGGGAGAGAGGGGTGTGATGCCCGTGCCCTGGCCCAGCAATCAAGGAGCCTTAATCATCACCACTAACACCAGTGAGGGGCATCTCATATAGGAGGAAAGGATAACAAATACACACAGTAAAGTGCAATTTCCCTTAAGAGCACACAGAGATCACAATCAGTCCGGGGCTGGTCGCTCCCTTGCTCTCCAGGTCCCCAATACGACTCCCCACTGGCACAGCTATAGGGTCCAGATCTCAGCCTAGTGGGCAAGCTAAAACCTCCATCACTCTCTCTGTCCAACCAGTGCTTCGTGTCCCTGCCTAAGTTGTTCACACACACACACACACACACACACACACGCACGCACGCACGCACGCACACACACACACACACACACACACACACACACACACACACACACACACACACACACACACACTTTGAGAAGAGTTTATACAACCACATAGACACTCTTGGGGAAGGCTGGCACAGGTTCTTTAGCTGTGCCCCTTTTTCCCCGACTATATGGTAGTACCAGCTGCCACCACCTACTAATATTTATCAGCTACTCAAAGGCCCTTAAAAGGGTGTCCAATTATTACTGTGCAATATTATTATCCAATTGGTAGTATAGCCCAGGGCTAAAGCTATTGAAGTGGCTTTGTACAATTTTATCAAAGGCATGCAAGTACTTTAAAGAGCTTAAATTATCGCTACAAAAACAGCCACAGTTGAATGTGTTTAAATATTTAATAACAAATAGTCAAAACACAAGACAATACTTTTTACTACACAGTGCTAGTCAAGAGTTCAGAGATCACAGAGAAATACTTAAAATAATTCAGTAGTACAGTTCTGACAATACAGAAAAACACTTAGTCTAATCTTTCTAGTTTCTAGCTAATTCTAAGAGAAAACACAAGTCTAAGATAAACTTACATATAGAGCAAGACAGTGCTGATAAGTTGGATGGTCAAGACAACAATGCTTAATGCTCTCTGATTCTCTCTGTTTTTAAAATCATATTTGTTGTTCACATTACATCATCCTTCACACTTCCCTGGCTTACATTGCGTCATTCTTCAAACTTCCCTGAGTTCCCAGGCTAACAGAAACTACATTTACATTCTTCACCTCTGGGCAGAAACCAGAACAATAAAGGACATTTATGCATGCAAATTCTGGCCATTAAATGTGGCCTTAAAACAACAGCAAGAATTCCTTCATCTAGACCGTCTGGAACCATGTTTACATCAAAGGGTCACAACATGCTTTACTTGGTCAGTAGAGTGCACTGTTGTTACATTTTTTCAGTTCCACATGTAACACTATTTTTATCATTTAAGACAACAAGCCTGTGGTTTACATTAATATTTACAGATGACAGAATTATCTCCAAAATTCTATCTGGCTAGGCTGGCAGCCTTCATCTATCTTCACCCAATCTTCACAAGGGGTATAGTTGGAGCTGAATTTGCTGGCCAGTAGGTTTGCTATATCATCTGCTTCAGTATAGATGGCTCCATTAACAGCGAGCTTTGCACACAATTGTGCATTGCTTTTGAGGTTGTGGACATAACTAAAGAATGCTTTGTGGTTGTCCTTGGCCTGGGAGGCCAAATTTACCTCAGATTTTGCTTTGTTGGACTTTATTTGTCCTCTGAGTTGTTTGTTTAGTTTGATGAGAACACTTGTATCCTGCTGAATGCTACATCTCCTGATTTTTGCCATGATTTTTTTTCTTCTGTTATATAGCCTACTGATGTGATTCCACCAAGGTAGCTTGTTTTTGAGTTAGTTCTTCCTGGTAAGTACATCTGCCTCTATGCAACTATTAATGTGCTTGTATAGGGATACGGTGAACAGTTCCACATAGGCAGCAGTGTTCTCAGGGTTTATGGGAGCTTGAAAATTTTCCATGTTATCACTTAGTAGTAGGAAGTTATCCTTAGAATAGTTCCTGAATATTCCAGGTTAAGCTGGGCTTCCAGGTTTTATTCTTACTTCAAAGACCACCATTTTGTGGTCTAACCTTAGCAGAGAAGACATTACACTAGGGGGTGTGCAGCACTCTCCCATATTAATGAGGACCAGATCTAGCATGTTTGCACCCCTGGTCAGTATATTGACAGTCTGGTTCAGGAAACTTGTGTTTATAAAATCCAATAATCTCTGTGCCTGTATGTTTGGTGTCATATGTGATTCCCAGTTAATAGTGGGGTAATTAAAATTGCCCATGAATATGGTATTGGGTTAGATGGTGAGTATTTCCAATAAGTATAAATACATGCTATGGGTTTCTTGGATCATAGATGGGGCTCTATAGCTTGCAAGGTAGTGGTATTGGATTTTGCCTATGGTAAATTGAATGTGGAGAAGCTCAAGTGCATTGTCCTGTTTGACCAGACTTGAGGTATATTAATTTTTTATGTAAATTGTGACACCTTCACCTTTAGTCCCCGTCTGTGTTGTAAATGGTCTAAATGTGTGGAAGACATAGTCTTGCACTGCCGGTGTGCTCTCTATAGCTTTAAATCATGTTTCAGTGACCACACAGATATCAGCATTCCTTACAGTGAGGACAGCTTGTGGAGAGTGGAGTTTTTTGTTCATACTCCTAGCATTGAGCAGCAACACCTTTAGATTTTTCTTGGTTTTGATTTGCTATGGCACAAGTACTTTCAGTTTGGCATTTCCCAAAAAAGGCACCATGGGGGAGGATAACGTTTTAGCTAATATTCAAAAACTTAGAGGGGAGAGGTGTAGACCATCCCTGGCATAGCAGCATGGTCTGCTGACCATCTCCCTCCATGTTGACAAATATTGCATTCCCTTAGAATGACAGCAGAAGCTAAGCCAATTATTAAAGTCAGTCATCTTTTATTCATATTCTGGTGTCATGCTTGAGAAAAGTAAAATGCTGCTTAATGCTAGGCTCATACCAGCGTGGGACACATATTCCAAGATTTCCATGATGTTTCACTTCATATAGTCTCGGGAGGAATGTCTCAGGTCATTTACATGCACATGCACTACGATGGAGTTATACTGGTACTTGTGGCCCAATGACCTAAGTGTGTGTGTAATGTGGCAGATGCTGGCCCCTGATAAGCAGCTGACCATGATGTTATCCTTACTCAGCCTGGTGAAAGGGACATCTGTAAATCTCACAATGGCATCTCCAATGACCAGAATTTTGGACTGTGTGTTGGCTTGCATTATGGGCTTAGAAGTAGAGGCTCCATAAGATGTAGATGTATGTGTTGATGTGGGTGTTGTTTTGAAAGAGTGCATTTGGGGTGCTGAGGGTGTTTATTATGTGTACACTCTGAAGGAGATCTTTGTGGTTTAGAAAGGTTACATTTAAGTCCCTCAACCTATGTGGGTCTATGTGTTTGCTTTGAACTATCTGTGATGGATGCAGCATGTGGGCTACTGACAACCTGATTGACATTAGGAGTGCTTTTATGTGAGAGCTTTCCCTCCAGTGACATTGTTTAAATACATCCCTCACATACCGTATCAGTTTGTTTGAGAAATAACTGGTTGTCAGCAAACGTGAGGCAATTTTTGCATTGTCTCAGGATGCCCACGTCTACCAAGCTGGTAATGGAGATAGTGGGAAGTTCATATCCATAGCAACAGGTCCATTTTTATTGATTAGATGGTTGGAGAATATGAAGTAATGCCAAGAGTATCTGGTTTGCAACTCTGGGGGCAGTGTTTAGCACTGCAAAGTAGTTGCCCTGCGTACAGCTAGATACTGGTGAGATTTCATGGATGCTTTTACAGGACGAATGTCAACTCAACGTTTCTGCATCTGTACAAGGCACTGACAAACACTTGAGGGGAAATTGATAAGTAGAGCCTGATGATTTATGGATGAAGTGTTTAGGGAGACATTCTGAAATTAGGATAGCAGCAAATCAGATAATACTTACTGAGAAGAAAGAGTTAACTTTGTCAAGAATGATGAAAAGAGGAGATTCACCTGAATGGCTACTACTACTACTGTTGGTCTCACCACGGCTTCACACTGCTGGGATACAATGCTCCTTTGCTTCTTCCCTCTCCAGAAGCAAAACAGTAGCACCAATCCCAGGATGAGCAGCAGACCACAGGCTCTTTGATGATCAGCAGTCTTGTTCCAGGTGATGCAAGGATCTGTAGGCTTGTTGTAGCATTTTCCTGGGAGATGCCTTGAATAGCAACTTGACCAATCAGGAAGGTCTAACACAGACACTCACTGCCCAATCAATAATCAGTGCTCTGTGCTCCTTCTCTCACTAGGAGCAAAATATAAGCACAAATTTCAAGCTGGCACCTATGATGTGGTTATTAGGCTTTCCGGTGATCAGCAGTCTCCAGGAAATAATGTCCCTGTGCTAATTATTTCACCAGGAGCAAAACAGAGGTACTAATCCCAAGATGGCTGCTGAGAGGCAGAATGTGGCCTCTCCAATAATTTGTGGTCTTGGAGTAGTTGTTGCATATTTTAAATATAAGAGTTGCAGTAAGCAGTTAGGTATGAAAGAGGGAATAACTTGAGCTTTAGTTATCTAAGTGGGGAGCCAGTAATTTTAAAAGCACAAGATATAGATTGGAAGGGGATGGGCACTTTGTATTCTGGCTCTATGGACTACAGTGGGATGACCAATAAATTTAAATAGCTGAAGGGGGGGTGACTTGACAAAATGATAACTTTGAGCTTATTTACGATAGCCAATGAGAGAGGAGAGGGAAAGAAATATGTGGTCAAATTAACATAAGTGACATGTAATTAGAAAGACAGTTGAGTTTAAAAACACAACATCAGAGTGGGGGAGATTTTAATTTTTGTGTGACAAGCAATAGACACAGCTGTGGTCTCTTTCCTAGTATAAATATGCAGTTAAGAACAGAATACAAGTAAAACATAGTGTAAAGAAAGTAAACCACAATAGACAAAATAGAAGAAGGCAATGAAGCAATACAAAATACAAAAAAAAGCAAAAACAAACTAAACTTTCCTTCACAGAAATCTTTGGCAGAGTCTCAGTGAGCTTTTCCAGTAAAGTGGAGCATTGATAAAGTGCAACATACTTTTTGTGATGCTGTAAAATTCACTGTGATTGTGCTGGGAGGGTATGAAATACAAATCACAACTTGTGGCATGCAGATTTAGCTATTTGCACCTTATGTACGATTATAAAAGCAAGAAGTAGTAAATGTAGATAAAAGGCAGAAGTACAACTGGCAGAAAATTCCAGAAAGTAACTGCATAGTATATGTGATGCACTGCCATTTATTGAAACAGTCCAGTTGTGTAGGTAATTTAGCATAATAGCAGATGTTCGTATAGATCACTGTTGCAGTATTCTTTAGAGATACCACTTATCTGCCAGGATACCCACACATTTGACTAGTCTACAATGCTCATGTTCCTTCCTCATGTACCCTTTGTTTGCCCTTAGCATGAGTGAGCATGTCAGTGTAAGAGGGAGATACAGATGTGCCAAAAAGAGTTTTCTTGCACATGAAATGGGAGGCTGATGCCCATAACTATACGACAAATCCTGTCATAGAGAAAATGATGAAATGCATAAACAAGAGGGGGAAAACCCACCTTGCCCAGGTAAAAGAGCATTCAAGGGGATGGAGTGCAGGTATTTGTACTGCAACAATGACCTATTCGAGCATCTGCTCTTATGTTAAGTTATGTAGCGCGTATGACATTTCTTCTACATGTCATAATCTTGAACTACAAATGATCAAACTCCAATACTTGATCATGTCAAAATAAAGAAAGCTATTTTTAAAGGGAGGTGTAAGCTCTTGCGTGTTATGTTGATGTTTTCTAGTAGCTAGTTTTGAAAGATAGGAAAAGTTGGTAGAGTTGATCAAGAATCATCTGATTAAACTTTACCGGATTTTCCTGAGGAAGGTTGTAGAACAGTAGGGACTGTGAACATTCCAATGTAATGCAGTCTCAGAATTGCTATATACATATATGTGTATATATATATATATATATATATATATATATATATATATATATATATATATATATGTGTGTGTGTATATATATATATATATATATATATATATATATATATATATATATTTATTTATTTATTTAGCAAAGGGTATGGAAAAAATGTATTTTTTTTCTTTTTTGATGTGCTGGTGGTCCACCATTTGAGTTCAGTCATTTGTAGTTCGGTGTTATGGCATTTTGAGGTAAAGTCTTAAATCTGTTACCTGCACTGGTGCACTATTTTCTTAATAACATCATGTTACAGTATCCCTTACAGATGGGGCAATTGTCAAAGATCAAAAAGAGAGGGTAGCTGAAAAAGAGAGGGTGAATGTAGAAACCAGTCAGCTCTTGGGAAGGCATCCAGTTTGTGATGTTTGGTAAGTGTGTAAACAAAAGACTGGGTAGATGCTTCCAAAATGGATATGACATTCATACCTTTACAGAAAGCTCCAGAGGTAGCAACTTCTCTAGCAGAGTGAGCCTTTAGACATTTTTAGGGTTTTTGCTGTAGTTGTAATATCAGAATTCAATAGAAAGAGAAAGCCATCTGGAAATAAGTTATGCTAAACTGTATATGCTGGGTATACAAACTGTGTCATGCATTATCAGTTTTCATATCAATTCTGAGGCATTGTAGCACAACCATTATTAACTGTACATGTCATAGGGCACGTACTGGACACAATGTACCCATCATGTGAGGGATGTATACTCCAGGGGGGCACTGCAGTCCCACCTTCAGCATTACTGAGGGGTGTATCCATAATGTGCAGCTTGAACTACCACCTAAATATCACTTATATCTCACTTCTTCATCCTGCTGCTCAGAATGTTGTAACAAGATCCCACACCTTACATGACCTTCAGAACTGTACGCAGTACTGAAAGTGTGCCCTGACCACTGGTAACGCAAAAGCGTTATTTCTTTGCTTCTGGAGTCTAACCCATCATGAAGACACAATCCAGGTGAGTTGGTTATACTTTTCTACTTCTTCCTGTTTCTCTTCTGTGCATACTACTAGAAGCTTATATGATAATACCTGCAGTCTAAACCATTTATCATACAATAAACTCAGATCATTGTCACTGATTTTTCATTGTTCCCAAAATTCTCACAACTTCACAATTCACAATTCTGTCTTATATTTTGAATATTCAGTTTCCCATGCCTTATTTTTTTATATGTATGTGCTTGGATGAGCATACTGTTGTGATCTGTGAAGTGTAATCGTATAGTCTTAATGTCCCTCCCTTCTCTTTCATTATTTAATGTATAGCAAATAAAGGTGACTTAAGCAGGAACCAAGCCAAAATTTATAGCAAAAAAACAAACAAAAAAAAAAAAAAACACCAACCTTCCACATTGGTAAAACTAACAGAAAATTAAAAGAAAGGATATGTCAACATCTATCAGATATTAGGAAAGGCATAGGTACAAATGCTTTACACAAACATTCTAGGGACAAGGGTGTTGCCCATACATTTAAGTTTGCAGTGTTAACTGTTCTTAAACAAAATATTAGAGGGAGTGACATTGTTTCTTTAACAGAGAGGAAAGAGTATAGGTGGAGTTCCTTTATTAGAGCGGACCACACTCCCAGTTTAAGTTAAGCTCCGTCAATTAACTATGTTTTAAAATGCAAACATTTTAGATGAAATTGTATTTTTATTGGATGTTTTATAACATGCTTCTGGGACCATTTTTTATTTAATGAGTAAGTGAAAGAAACCTGTTAATGCCTCATGAAGCACTGGTACGGTGCGAAAGCTTGCATTTTGTTTTTTATTAAACTCTGGGAGTTCAATTGAGCTGTTAGTGTTTTTTTTTTCATTATTTAATAGGATATATTTTTTATTTAAGTATTCCCTCCTTTATAAGTAAAAATTAGATTTTTTTTATTTAATTTTGAGGACCTTGTGACTAACATCCCTCTGTAATTCTTAATATTATCTCTACTCTTACTGTCTGTGTTCTCTTACGTTATTGCACTGTTTAATGTAATCAGGAACTATACTGTACAGCTGATTTTAGAACGGTGTATTTTCCCTTAAGTAAGTATGCATTTTATGAATGGTAAGAGATAACCTAATTTGGAGAGTATTCATTTGAGTTGTTCTGCACTTAGAAATACCTATTGTTACTCAAGAACTGAAGAACACATTATTTTTGGAAAATAGAAACAAGTATATTACTGTAAGTGAACACAAGCATTCCAGGAAAAACACCACTTTCTCCTGAGCAGAATCAGGCAGGAAAATCATGAAAGATGAGGAACAGGACTGTAGAAAGGAAAAATCTTAAATGCTACTGGTGGATAAGGCATTGAGGACTCTGCAGTTTTCAGATGGACGGCGATGTTTCCTTATACCTTCCTAACAGTAGTATTCATGCTGACAGTGATGCATAAAACGGGGATGGGACACATCAACAGTGACTGTCATAGCTGCAAACAAGACAAAGTAAATTTTGTTTTTGCTTCTTCTGTGTGTCTCTGTTTGATATCCCTTCCTGATAAGTACAATCTGATTTGTGTTTCCTGGCAAGTTAACAGCTTCAGATTCACTAATGCTTCATCTCTACATATGATACTTGAAGAGTTAGAATTCCCTGACAATATTTTACAAATGCTTAAGAAAATTTCCAGGAGACCAGCATAAAAATGTATATGTCAAAAGTGGGGAAAATAGTTTTCTTATTCATGTAAACAGATTAGTTAAGTGTAGTTTCCATTTTGGGAGTACCCAGTCCAGCTATGATGCCTAGATCTGAGTTTTGGCACACTGAAGCTTGCTACTGTTGTATTTCTTAATTATAAATATTCATGTCTGTTTGCAGCAGTCTCATTGTAGGAAGACACAAACTTTGAGGTCAGCTTAGTAAGTTGACTGAAGTACATTAATGATGGCTTCATAAAATTGCCTTGTGCATATGCACACAGTATTGAAAAGCCCTGCCCTACCAGTATGTAGTGCTCAAAATGCAAAACTGGAGATTTTTAAAATGCTCAAATGTTGTGCCTTACTTCAGAAAAATACACTGAACAAGAATACCACCTTTACCCCAAAGTCGTCCTTTTTCCATGGTAGACTACCTCTTTGATTCTGAACAATGGTCAGGAAAAACTGTCTGAAGGAAAGACATACAAAGGTTTAACATTTACTGGCCCTCAGCTGAATGACATCTAGAAGTGCTCCATTGTCCTTCATGCTCCAAATTCATGAAAAAGAATGATTTGTGGAAGTTCTGACCTCATTTGCCATGTATGCATTGCATATTCTAACTGTATTGGATGCTGCTGGAGGGTCAGTCATCTACTGGCAGGTGGTCCACTGGGTCAGTATGGTGGGGGGATATAGATCAGGTTGCAGTACTGTGCTGTTGTGTACAATACACAGTGCTTGTGGTCAGGTAGTCGGAATATTTGATTTTATGTTTTGTTTTATGTCGGTATGGTATGTTTTCTTCTAATGTTGTTGCACATCCAGATCCTGCTGTGCACAGCACTGGATTTGAAGGACCATGTAGGCTAGTTTACTGAAATTATTACTGACTTGTTACAGATGGTTATTACTTTTGCTTACATATATATCAGCCTATGTTTCATATTGTCCTCCTCAATTCACAAAAGCAGCTTCTATACCTTATTTACGTAAATACCGCATAGCTGAACTTTTCCAGGTATGCAGCCCTACTCTTTGGCAGTATTTCATTTATTTAGAAATTATGTAGGGCTCTGGATATGGGTTTTTCTGCCCACCAGTCTTATACAGTTGTACAACTAATTTATGCGTGACATTAACTGTTTATGATTGTTTATGAATCCCAGTAACAACTCTATAACCTTTATTACTGACACCATGATAACAGGCTAATAATCTGAAATTTGCAGGTCCATTTTCTTTGTCCAGTATAACTAAGGCCATCAGAATGTAGCTCAGCATTTGACACTTTCTAGGCTCTAACTCCTCCTCCACCTTACCCATAAAGCTCTACTTTGTGATGGATTCTCCAGATCTCATTTTCTGTTTGATGAGCTGGCAGCAAAGAAACTACCTCTGGCTCTGATTCTTTTTTTGTGAAGAAAACATCTTCATATTTGGGATTCTCCAGCTCATTTACAATTTTTTTTGTAAATCATTTACTGTTTTATGTAATCTAAAGCCAGGTCCAACCTTTTTTCTTCTTTATATGAAATCGTTTCTGCCCCCTAGGACTCAGCCTTTATAGTTAGTTGTTGTATTTTTTTAAGTTTTATTGCAGTAATAATGTTTTTGTTGTATCTGAATTCATCTTTTTCCAGATCACAGTAACCGAGCAGTTACACTGTACTGTGTTGTCTGACTGCTAATTTTCAACAAAGTGTGTTGTCTTATGTTGTCTTTGTGGTCAGTAACACATTGTTGTTACTTTCCTCACCTCTCTTTGTGCTCTACTTAGGCACTTGTGATGCCTTTTTCTATTAATCCAGTTATGGAGTGTAAAACCTCAAGCCATAAAAAAGCAATTCTTGTTTTCACCGAATACTAATCAAATATGTGTGTGTGTGTGTGTGTGTGTGTGTGTGTGTGTGTGTGTGTGTGTGTGTGTGTGTGTGTTTATTTATAAATTTAAATTTTTTACATAATTGGCAAATAAATCAACAATGCATGAGAAAAATACAAAGATGAAATTATTAAGTACCTCTATAAAACATATCCAACAATTACTATGAACAGTACATGACAGGGATTCATAAAAGTTACGACAAAGTGTAGACTACATGTACACTTAGTGTAATCTTTCTGAGTGACTAGAAAGCACAAAAAATGTAATAAGAATGTTCTTGAATACATATTGTGTACACTTAGTGTAGGATTTATTGAATCTGGCCCCATGTCAAAGCTTCCATTCTCATAACCTACAATTTTTTAAAAAGTAAATTCTTTTTATCCCCTCAAGTTTGTGAATAGATAATACATCTAACATTCCTGACATGTTTGTTAAAAGGACACTAGTTTATAGAAAAAAAGTTAATTCTTAAGAGTCTAATGCTGAAAGAATGTTAAACACCAGAAAATCTTCTTCATAAGCAACCACTCAGATGTTAATCTCCTTAAGGTCTAAAGTTCTTGATCTTTTGACTCTATCAATGTCAACAGCAAAGATGAGACTAATGAAAGGAATAGATCACAGAAACATGAGGGATGATGGAAAGAAATCTCACTCTTCCAAAGTTTTCTCCTCATTCTTGTAAAGAAACAGAGATTGGATATTATGTCTACCTCTGTTGATTCTAGTGGTGTTTCCAAACTGCCAATCATTGGGGTGGATGATTAGTCTCTAAGATTGTCTAGAGAGGACAGTATTTCCTTTTTGTCTGAAGCAGAATATTCATTTCATTCCTACTGAAGTCACTCTTCTGACTTAGACCATGAGAAGATGAGAAAGTCCCTTTTGAAGATTTAGATGGAGATGGATCTTGCCCCTTACACCTCTGGTAACTAGTGAATAGGACTCTTATTTTTGCCTTCTCTTCCTGATGTCTCCTTACTGACCCATTTCATAGCATCAGCTCCAATGAGAGTGATTAGCACCCTGCAGATGTCAGTCACATCAGCAGAAAAATTGATGTCAGCACTAGTAACATACTAAGGACCATGGCCTAGTACTTTAATGTCTTCTGTGCTGATGATGCCATTGATGTTACTGTTTTGGTGCTGATACTTTTGATGCCAGACACCATTTGATGCTCTGGTGTCAGGGCTGGGTCATCAGTAGTAGCATCAGTGTTAATGTCCTCTGCACCTTTCCAGATTTTTGATGTCTTGGCCTTTGAACCTTTGGGCCAGACATCTTTGGTGCCAGGATTAGGTCTGAAGGAGTTTTTGATGGTGATATCTGGTTAGGTGATTAGTACTGAGCTCACCATTAATGGTGTTGGCATTGGTACTGGTGGATGCCAGTCTTGGATGTTCAGCCTCATTACTCTTGACCTTGAGTGTGTCTTCAACTTCCACCTTCACATTGATGCTGCAAAGGTGTTTCATATAATGCCTTTGACATCTGCAACTGTGATGGTTTCAACCTGAGAACATTCCCAGTTTGCCCATCAGCTCCTCAGTCCTCTTGATAGTGAGACAGAGTTCCTGAGAGTTACTGCCAACATAATTGTAGAATGCCTAGTTTTGATTTTACTTCTTTTTTTTTCATCAGAATCTTTACTCCAAAAATGGAAGAAAATATATGTGTAACATGATGCACATAGGCTCTACACCAGAGTCCCCCATTTCAGACACAGACAATGGAGAGGCAGTAGGTTCCCCATCATCCAGGTAATGGGGATGCAGTAGATTCCCCCAATGGCCCTTAATTTAGGGAGATCTTAGAGCTGATAATGGAGAAGGGGAATAGTCCACAAACCCAATATATCCACATAATATCTTGCTGGAAGCTTTCTAGTCAACCCCACTGTCTTCCTGGGTGGATCCCCCTGCCATCAATATGGTTGCTGTTGTCATTTGGGAGATCTGGAGAGATCCTGATGTGGTGACACAAATTCTTCAGAGACCAGATAAGATCATTCAGCATCTCAGAGACTGGAATTGTTGGGTTCAGACTCCAGTGATTGACTAATGTTGCTGTGACAATCCTGAAGAAGGTTCTCATGTCACAGAGCTGTGTTGCTCATCTCCTGGACAAGGAGTCCAAGGTGATGTATTACTTTGAGAAATGAAATTTTATGTCCTACACCTTCACCATCAAAGTACTAAACTGTCTGTCACATAAGTTGGGATTCAAGTGGGAGCTTGCAGGTGAAATGGCCAAGTCAATGGAACAGCTGCTAGATTGCCAGATGATGCCGTTAAAAAAATGTACTCACAGGTGGGAGGCATCTGTCTCATCAGTATTCATCCTTAACATATGTTTTGCTGTCACATTTCACTGTGCTTTACTGATTATGCTGAGATTTTTAAGGCATCATTTCATAATGCATCCTTTGGTGGAGCTACTTTATTTAATTCCACATTAAGGAGGATCTGGAGGACATGGAGAAAGAAGAGAAAACACATTACTCCTACTGGTGTTAAGACTGAAACTCTGCAGTGCCCCCTTTTCAAGGATGCAAAAGTGTCCATGCCAGCTGTGGTACCAGAGAGTATCCAGTGTGGATGCCCCAGGTATGCAATCTTATTTCTATTTTCAATACCTGCAAGCTAGATCTACCTCTTAGTCACCATACAACTCAAGTAAATCTTTCTGATTTACAGTATACAAGTGCAACAGGGATTTAATGGCCACAAACATCTGCACAGGGCATGGATATTATTTTTTATCATTTTTATAGGTATAAAAATCTCATTGCATGAGTACTTGTGCTGGGTCATACTTACGTCAGATATTTTGTGCTTTGTATATTTACAGGTGATTCATTATCCAGCACCAGCACTGCGGGACTGTCCCCATTTGATGTTGGAGGATCTGTAGCCCATGACAATGATGGAGGATATGACCTGGCACAGTCACAGGGGTAAAGAGTGCATGTTTGACATAGGCAGTATAACCACTATATCCCCAACACAGACCATGGATGCAGTCTCTATGCCTGCATATTCCCTCGCTACCCAAACATCAGAGAGAGAGAGAATAGAATGGTGGTGATACTATAAATCAGGGAAATGTGCTGGTCTTTTAATATGCAGATATCCCCTAGCAGTCATTGGGTAGAGAGGTCCACACAGGGGGATGGGTAATGGTGCTTACTAGAGACATGTTTGCCACTATCCCCATGAGGTTGGTGTGTCAGTAGCCAAAACTCAATGCATGTGCAGTGTCTTCATGAAGGTGCTAGCACCACCGCAGCAATGGCAGAGATAGTGAGGGTGATCCAGGGTGTGCATGCTGACCTATGGAAGTGCACGTCCCATATATTTGATTCCCTGAATAGACTTAATCTCTCACTGGACAGTGCCATATCTTTCCTTGCTCATTTGCAAGGGACAAGGTGGGAGGGGCTATCCTCAGGAATGGTCATCTGCTACATCCACAGCTGTTAGCCAATGTGGCCGTGGACATGTGAGATCACACTTCCGCAGTGCTACCACTTCCACAGCATCATCTGTTGTTGAGGCGTGTACTCACTGGAGAAGCTGACCCTGTGATCATGGGCATCATCATGCTGACACATCTCTTAGCAGATGTTGCTTAAAGTCACAGAGCACACCAACTTTGAGCCTGGATCACGAAACAGCAAGTACAACATCTGGTAGAGCCAGCTCTCATGGGTAGAGGCAAACACGGGATGCTGTATCTTCTGTCATGCATCCCCTGGATCTGTCTAGTAGGCTGAGGAGCAGTGCTGCACTGAGTGCTGAGGCTGTGTCCTTGCAAACCCACACTCACATCACTACAGTCCTCAGCACATCACACATCTCCACTGGCCCTGACCTTTCTTGACATTAACCTCCCTCCCCATATTGGTTCTGATACTTCCCATAAAAACACTTTTTCTTTTTAGACACCTCAGCACTCACACTCACACACTTTACTGTGAAAGACATGCACTCCTATACCCCCTTTTCCATCTGTGCAAATGATGATAACTATGCCCTGGTCTTTGTACATTGTTACTTGGGTTGCCTATGATTGATGCAGATATGGTCAGCCTATGCATGGGCTGGTTTTGCATGCATTATTTTACAGTAGTGTTTCTGCTTAACTCTTGTTTACTATGTTGCTACATTATGTGCAATCTGCTGCTTCTTTGCTAGAATTACAGCATAATGCACTCTCTTCTGTCTGGCATGATCATCCCCTGCTGATGGCTTCTCCTCTGACCCTTCATCTGACTCAGCCTCTGCTCCTTGTTTTCTGAGAACTGCTGGCCTTGCAAGAGCCCACCCTGCTGTAAATGCTTCTCAAGTTTAATACTGCGTAACCCTGCACACATGCAAAGTATTTTATCATACATGGCAGAGTCATGTATCCATACAGTGAGAGTATGTCTTCAGCAGCCCAAACAGATGCTCAGTAATGTTTATGGTTTGCGATAGTGCATGGGTGTACTCCTGGTCTGTTTGATTGTATTGATATCTTATGGGTGTCATGAGCCAGGGTTCCAGGACATATCCAGGATTGCCAACAAGATGCCCCTGTGGAAAAGTCACCCCTAGCAGACTATTTATATAGGTCACATGTGTGCCATATGTGGGAGTTGTGAAAACTGCCTGGCTGGCCTGCATACATATTGTAGCTGATACCCTGTACATTACTACCACCTGACAGATGATTAAGTGATACCCTTTGATACTCTTTGTGGATGGTGTTCCTCCTTCCCAACTTACCACGTGGGGCCTTTATTTTAATATGGGTATAATCTATGGACTCCACTACCTCAGGGAAACAAGTTGTATCATTGAAATCCTGCATGGTGTTGGCTGTCTCCTGTGGGGTACATGGAAAACACAAATGCTCTCCCACATGCTGAAACATGATATTGAGAAACTGATGGAGTAAATGCCCACAATATCCCCAGTGTGTCCTCCATAGGTCAATGAAACATCCCTGTAGCTAACATATGTAAAGCCACACATACCTTGGTATCCACTAGGATAGGTACTCTGTGACTCCCATTGGGCTACAGATGAGGCTGACACATTTCCATGATTTCTTGCATGGTGTCCCCATCCAGAGAGTACTGGTCCACTGTGTCATTGTCATGTAGGTCATGAAATGTTAAATGTGGTTAGATGACCATGCACCTCCAGGGGTGTTGTCAAATACTCTCAGGCATGGCAGCTGCAATTAGAGCCTCCTGCAGATACAGATTTACAATGGCCATGGCAACTCACTAACATAATTCTACAATTTACTCCATCTGAACACAGGCATATGTCCAAGTTTAAAGATGCTGCGGGCACAGCTCCATTGTGTAAAATTTAAACATTTCTGAATCTCTCTGCCATCTTGTTTTACATCATTATCATACATGGTACCTCATTATATGGTCATTAGCATATACTGCGACCGACTATGTTATTTGTGTTAGCCATTCATGTAGTTTCATTTTCTGAATCACACATACTCTGCTCACTGCCTGTTGTCATGCAGATTTGCTTAGCATGATGCGGTAACATTTTCTGAATATGGCCCTTAGTCTTTGGAGGATCAGGAGATTGATTACATGCATTTCTGTTTGGGGCAGGCATGGAAACTATTTTAAATACTATTTGTATTGTGTGCTGAAAACTTCAAATATTTTTTATGTGAAAATAACTGCTATAGTCAAAAATTGGGTGTGGTAATGAGCACTGTGAAGATGTCCAGTTATGTTAATCTTGCAATGAGCTATTGAGAAAATGTCTGTATATTCCAGTTTTCATTTTGCTGATGTACTTTTTTACTGTCCTGTCATCTGATATCATTTTTGTATGGAATAATGATGAATGTAAACTCAACAAGATGGATGAATAGAATAATAGTATATATTTTTTTAATTTATAATATATTACAGTTAAAAGGAAATCTCATTTCTTGATGTGTGTCTGTATAAAGGCTGTTCAAAACTGCTTACTAAAGTATTTAACAAGAAAGTTAGTAGCTATACGATGTTACATTTTAATAGCAAGCATCCAAAGTTTTTTTAAAATAGAACATTTTAAAGGTCAGACTATTCATCTTAGTCACCTGACAGCAGAATAAGATTTTTTTAATAAGAAGTGGGTGTGATGAAATATAAATTACAAGCAGAAAGTTATCCTATTGGTGTTCCCGAAAAGGCATGTAGAATCTTACATTATCCCCCTAAGCCCAAATTCTGCCTGTCACTATGGCCCTAGAAGCCCTAGCCTAGCTATTTTAAGTGTTTTGTACATGTATGGGAAAACAGTAATGCACACCTACTTTTTATGAACAAATGAGAACTTTTTAACAAACATAGTGCATGCTGCGTTGCAATGGTTTCATTTACCATTAGGAAAATGTATTTCTTAGTATATGGTCTTCACATCACAAGTTTCCGTAATCATCTGTTCATTCTAGCCACTGTGTCTTTTTGAAAAGTCTTAGTCCTTAATTAAGAAAAAATCTTTACATCTTTGAAAACCAAAACAGGAAATATCCAGTATCATGATGATTATATACTTTTTAAAGTTTAAGTCTGCATGTGTGTATTCCATCATTGAAAATAAACCTTATATACCACCATTTCTGTTACATTTACTGTATCTTATAGGTTCATAGGTAGGTACTAGGCTATCGGCCCTGGAGCCTATATAAGCCTAGCCTATATAAACCTAGCCAAAAAGGTTCCCTGGCTTTTGCCACCCAAGAAAATAATTTTCCTGTGCCCCTGTCAAGCAGTGCCGCAGAAGGGATCCCCAGGGTGAATTTTCTATTTCCCATCCAGTCGTCAAAATTTTTCTTAAAGAGGGCCAATGAGGAGCTTTGCTTGACATGAATGGGTAGTTTGTTCCAGAGTATGGGAAGTTTCTGGGACAGGAATCTATCCCTCCAACATGTTCTGTTTATTTTAGTGACAAGGTTTAGGTCCCTGGAGTGTGTGGTTTGGAGAGATTAGGATTTCTGTAAGTATAGCATGTCGAACAGCTCTGGGTTTGACATAGCTTTGTATGTTAGGCAGAGATCGCCTCTGAGTAGTCGATATGCGACGGAGTAGAGCTGGAGTATTTTGAGACGGTCTGCGTATGGCATCTGTTTGAGGCTGGTAATCCTCTTAGTGAGGTATTTCTGTGGCCTTTCCAATTGTTGTAGGTGTCTTGTGAGATACGTGCCAAACGGGACATTGTACTCTATAATGGGTCTGATGAGGGATGAGTAGAGAGGAACAAATGGCCTCCATTTTCCAGAGGTGAACCCTTTTGTGATGAGGTGTGCCACATAGAAGGATTTCCTGACTACTGTGGTGATGTGGTTATCAAAGGGGAGACTACTGTCCACCTGTGTCCTGAGGTATCTTATCACACTTTCAGTGTTTAGTGAGCTACCGCCTATGTGGTAGTGCATGGGTATGAAATTCATAGGTTCATAGGTTTGTACTAGGCTATCAGCCCTAGGGCCTATACAAGCCTAGCCATAACAATTCCCTGGATATTTCTTCCCACAATATTTACTTCCCTGGACCCCTGTATAGCAGGGTGACTGACATGAACCCTGGAGTGAATTTCCTATCTTCCATCCAATCGTCAAGGTTCCTTTTGAAGAGGGACAAGGAGGCTCTCTGCTTGACATGTATGGACAGTCTATTCCAGAGTATGGGGAGTCTCTGGGTCAGGAACCTATCCCTCCAGCATGTTTTGTTCATTGTGATGACAAGGTTTAGATCCCTGTAGAGTGTGGCTCTGAGGGATTGGGATTTCTTTAAGTGGAGCATGTCCAACAGGTCAGTGTTTGACATGGCCTTGTATGTTAAGCAGAGATTGCCTCTGAGTAGACGATATGCCACAAAGTATAGCTGGAGTTTTTTTACATGGTCAGCATAGGTCATCTGCTTTAGGCCTGTGATTCTTTTAGTGAGGTATTTCTGCGGCCTTTTCCAGCTGTTGCAGATGACTTGTGAGGTACATACCAAAAGGAGCTTTGTACTCTATAATGGGTCTAATGAGGGATGAGTACAGTGGGACAATGACCTCCTTTTTTCTGGATGAAAAGCCCTTAGTGATGAGGTGTGCCACATAGAAGAATTTCCTGACTGTCGTGGCGATGTGGTTATTGAAGGTGAGACCACTGTCCACCTGTGTCCCCAAGTCTCTCATCACACTTTCGGTGTTTAGTGTACTGCTACCTATGTGGTAATTCATGGGTACATGTTTTTTCCCAAAGGGAATAACTACACATTTCTTGGCATTAAGCTTGAGCCCATGGCTCAGGCACCAAGCATCTGTTTCTGTAAGGCCCTTTTGTAGAATATCCACATCATTTGGTGATTCAATAATGGCTCCCAGTTTGCAGTCATCTGCGAACTTTGTTAGCCAGAGTCCGTTAGTGTTGGCCTGTACTTCAGAGAAGTAGTTGCCAAACAAGATCAGTCCCAGGACTGAACCCTGAGTTATTCCACTTGTCACTTGTCTGGAGCTGGATTTGGAGTCTGCTACTTTTACAGTCTGGGTTCTGTCAGTAAGCCAGTTGGCAACCCATTGAGTGACGTAGGGATTTATGCCCAGCTTAGTAAGTTTATCTATGATTCCAGAGTGGGGGATGGTGTTGAAGGACTCGGCGAGGTCCAAATAGGCTGTGTGGACTGCCTTACCCTCGTCCACAGCTCTGGAGACTGATTCAAAGAAGTCAGTCAGGTTCAGGAGACAAGATTGGCCCTTCATGAACCCAAACTGGATGGGGTCAAGTGTTTGAAGGTTGCCAAGTTTTTCCCAAAGGGGATGACAATGCACTTCTTGGCATTGAGCTTGAGGCCATGACTTTGACACCAAGCATCTGTCTCTGTGAGGCCCTTTTGTAGAATGTATACATCATTAGGTGATTCTATTATGGCTCCCAGTTTGCAGTCATCTGCAAACTTTGTTAACCAAAGACCTTCTGTGTTGGTCTGCACTTCAGAGAAGTAGGTGCCGAACAGGAGAGGACACAGGACCGAACACTGTGGTACTCCACTCGTCACTGGTCTGAAGTTGGACTTGGAGTCGGCTACTTTTACTGTGTGGGTTCTGTCAGTGAGCCAGTTGGCCACCCCATCTTGTGACATAGGGATTTATGCCCAGTTTAGTGAGTTTATCTATAATTCCAGAGTGGGGGATGGTATTGAAAGCCTTGGCAAGGTCAAGATAGGCTGTGTACCTTGCCCTCATCTACGGCTCTAGTGACTGCTTCAAAGAAGTCATTCAGGTTTAGTAGACTTGATCTACCTTTTAAAAACCCAAACTGAGTGGGGTCCAGGGTTTGGAGGCTACCTATGTCTTTGTTTATAAGCTCCAAGATGATACACTCCATGGCCTTGCAGACCAGGCTCATCATGCTAATGGGATGGTAGTTTCCAGGGTCCATCGTGGCACCCACTTTGTGAAGTGGAATAACCGTCACTGTGCACCATTCAGTAGGCACATAGCCTGAGGTGAGGCTATGATTGAACATGGTACTTAGGTGATGTGCCAGTTTGTTCTGTAGTTCATGCAGTATGCAGTCTGGGATGTTGTCTGGTCCCATGGATGCTGTGTTCCTGGCTTTGGAGAGTGCAGTCTTTACTTGTTCATCCGTGATTACAGGGGCTTTGCATTCTTCTGGTATTAAGATGAGTCCTTTGGAGGGCAAGAGGGGGTAAAGTTAGCACTGAACCTATCAGCCAGGATGTTGGCAATATCGGTTGGTTCTGTATATAGGTTCATAGGTTCATAGGTTCATACTAGGCTATCTGCTCTAGAGCATTTATAAGCCTAGCCAGAGTGTGTTTGGCTTTCACCACCCATTTTAAATTAATTTTGCTATGCCCTTTTTCGAGGTTAGTATACTGTGCCTCTGTCTAACAGTGACACAGAAGTGATACCCAGGGTAAACCTATGATCTTCCATCTACTCATCAAGATTCCTCTTGAAC
The DNA here is from genome assembly GCF_019279795.1 of Protopterus annectens. Taxonomy (NCBI): domain Eukaryota; kingdom Metazoa; phylum Chordata; order Ceratodontiformes; family Protopteridae; genus Protopterus; species Protopterus annectens. Next base: position 785,396,664 of record NC_056747.1, read on the forward strand.
AGAGTCAATGAGGGACCCTGCCTAACCTGGACTGGGATTTTATTCCAGAGTGAAGGGGGCCTCTGGGTTATGAATCTGTCCCTCCAGCATGTCCTATTTATTTCAGTGCTGAGGTTCAAGTCTCTCGAGCGCGTAGCTCGATGGGATTTGGATTTTCTGAGGTGCAGCATGTCCATTAATTCCGGGTTGGACATGGCTTTATACGTCAGGCACAGATTGACTCTGAGCAGGCGGTATGCCACTGAGTAGAGCTGGAGTTTCTTTAACCAGGCAGCATATGGCATCTGTTTGAGCCCTTTGATCCTCTTGGTGAGGTACTTTTGGGGTCTTTCCATTTGCTGCAGGTGTCTGGTAAGGTACATCCCAAAAGGGGCATTGTACTCAATTATGGGCCTGATGAGGGATGAGTAAAGAGGCATGATGACCTCCCCTGATCTAGATGTGAATCCCTTCATGATTAGGTGGGCTATATAAAATGTGTTTCTAACCACTTTGGCCACGTGGTTGTCAAATGAGAGATTGCTATCAGCTTGGGTCCCCAGGTCCCTAATTACTTCTTCTGTACTTAATGGATTACCACCTATGTGGTAATTTGTGGGCACTTTGTTTTTGCCAAAGTGGATGACTATACACTTTTTGGCGTTTAGCTTGAGGCCATGGCTCTGGCACCAGTTGTCTGTTTCTATGAGGCCCTTTTGTAGGATGCTTGTATTGGCTGGAGAGTCGATTATGACGCCCAGTTTGCAGTCATCTGCGAACTTGGTCAGCCACAGTCCTTCCGTGTTGGCCTGTACCTCCGAGAAATATATACCGAACAAGAGAGGTCCCAGAACTGAGCCTTGTGGGATGCCACTTGTAACTGGTTTGGAGTCTGACATGGCTCCAGCAATTCTAACCATGTGGGTTCTGTCCTTGAGCCAGTTTGCAACCCATCTAGTGACATATGGATTTATATTTAAGCTGGTGAGCTTATCTATAATGCCCGAGTGGGGTATTGTATCGAAGGCTTTTGCGAGGTCCAGGTAGGCTGTGTGGACCACCTTCCCCTCGTCAATGACCTTGGTGACTGTTTCAAAGAAATCGACCAGGTTTAAGAGGCAGGATCTGCCCTTAACAAAGCCAAACTGGGTAGAATCCAGTGTCTGTAGGTCCCCAATATCTTTATTTATGAGGTCCATGATGATCCTTTCCATAGCTTTGCAGACCAAGCTAGTCAGGCTTATGGGGCGATAGTTTCCAGGATCCGTTGAGGCACCACCTTTGTGGAGAGGGACCACTGTTGCTGTACGCCACTCTTTGGGTACATATCCTGTAGTAAGGCTGAGATTGAACAGTAGTTTTATGTTTGGGTTTAGCTCTTCTTGGAGTTCATGTAGGACTCAGCCCGGGACACCATCTGGTCCATTGATGCTGTGTTTTTTTTGCTTTGGAGAGGGCGGCTCTTACCTGAGCATCTGAGATGTCAGGGGGGCAGCACTCTGCTGGGATAGATATTTTCCCTCTTGGTGGGGAGGGGGGGAGAAGTTTGCGCTGAACCTGTCAGCTAGGATGTTGGCAATGTCTGTGGGTTCGGTGTATTTTTTGTCATTTTGGACTAATTCTGAGCATATCTGGGAATTCCCACACAGGTTCCTAACATAACTAAAGAAAGCCTTGTGATTATCCTTATTGTCCTGTGCAATTTTTCTCTCAAAGCTGGCCTTAGACGATTTTATGAGTGCCCATAGTTTTTTGCTAATACTGATCAGAGATGCCTTCCCTTTTTGGGATTTTGCTCTATCATGTAGTAGCTTCCTCCTTCTAATGTATAGTTTGTTTATGGCTGGGGTCCACCAGACAGGACGTCTGCCTTTGGAGAATTGGGTCTTGGTTTTATTTGGGATTGCATGATCCATGCATTCCTGAAGGTGTTCATAGAATGCGTTTATAAAGGATTCTGCGGTCTGGGCCATATTTTCCACAGGCCCGGGGGCTTTGAAGGATTCCACCTCGGTTTTGAGGAGTGTGAAAATTGCTTTTAGAGAAGTTTTTCACTGTGGTTTTCTGGGCAGGGGGTGGGGTCGGGATGTGAATATCCAGTGAGATTAGTTTATGGTCTGATCTTACCAATGAGGGATACACTTCTGGTCTGGAGCATAGAGTCCCCATGTTGGTGATGATCAGGTCCAGTATGTTTTCCCCTCTTGTGGGAGTGGTAACAAGTTGTTCCATAGCATTTGAGTTTATAAATTCTAGGAACCTTTGGGCTAGGGTGTTGGAGCTAGAGTAATGCTCCCAGTCTATGTTTGGGTAGTTGAAGTCACCCAATATAATGGTGTTTGGAGAGACCTTCATATTTTCCAGTGTTCTTAGGAAGGCCGAGTGTGGTTCCTGGGTTTGGGAGGGTGGTCTGTAGCAGGCTATAAACTGGAAGGCAGTTTTACCTACTGTTAGTTGCACATGGATAGTCTCTGATGCTTCGTGCTGTGCCACCAACCTGGAGGTGTGGGTATCTTTGACGAATATTGATACTCCCCCTCCTTTATGTGGTTCTGTCCAAGTTTTGGGGCCAAAAAGCATGGTATGAGGTATAACCTGGTAGTGCTGGGGTGCTCTCGGGAGCCTTGAACCAGGTTTCTGTTACTGCACAGATATCAATGTTCTCTATGCTAAGGAGAGTTTCTAGTGCATGCATCTTGAGGTTTAGACTTCTGGCGTTGAGTAGCATTACTCTTAGTTTCTTATCCCTTGTGATACCTATGGAGGTGGGTTTGTCTTTTGAGCCTTGCCTAAAAAAGGCACTATGGGGGTAGCAAGAGCCTTTGCCAATATCCGAAAGCCCAGAGGTGACAGGTGCAAGCCATCCCTAGAGAAGCATCGTGGCTTGTCGAGCATGTCATCCCAGGCTGACAGGCATTGGATCCCCTTTGAATGACACCAATACTTAAGCCAATTGTTGAAATTGATCATCTTGTCTTCATATTGTGGCATCATTCTTGGTGAGGGTAAGATGCTACTCAAGGTCAGGGTCATACCGGCCTGGGCTACATGCTCAGAGAGCTCCTCTATGTCTCTTTTCATGTAGTCCAGGGAGTTACGTCTCAGGTCATTCACACCAGCATGGACAATGACTGAGTCATATTTGTACTTGCCTTGGAGTGACCTGAGTGCTTGTGTTATGTGGTGGATCCTAGCGCCCAACAGGCAGCTCACCGTGACCTTCTCCTTGTTCAGCCTGGTGAGCAGGACGTCAGTGTGCCTGATGATAGAGTCACCTATTACAAGTGTATCAGGTGTTTTGTTTGGCCTTAAGGGCTGTGACTGTTCAGCACACTGGCACACTGGCTTTGTGAGCTATGTGTTGCACGTGTTTTGTTTTGGGGTAGTGGTTGCTTGGGTGTCTGCTTTGGAGGTCTCTGCTGCTTAGGCAGATTTTTATTTAGAGCCTCCGAGTATGTTTTTGTGTGTTTATGTGTTTGGTTTGCTGTCGTGGTAGGTTTATGTGAGACTGGAATTGTAGTGAGTGTGGTTTCCTTCTCCTCCTGTCTGGTTACGCCAGTACTGAGTTGAGAGAGCTTAGCCTCCAGTTTGGCTATATGGTTGCATCTCTCACATGTGTTGGAATTTGTTGGGAGGAGGAGAGGGTTGTCTGTGTACATTCCCAGATTCACCAGCTGGACCGGAGAGGAGAATGACAACTGACCTTTGGACATGCTAGAATAGTATTGGGAATTCCTTTATAATTGAAAAAAAAGAGCCAATGGGGAACAAGTTACTCAAGGGGAGTTTGTGCGGGTGTAGTACTTTTAATTTTTTAGTGCTGACTTATATAATTGCTTTAGTGAGCAAGTGCCAGGTAACTTAAATGCAATGTGTTACAGGTAACTTAAATGCAAAAACGACAAACAATAACTTTCTTTCAAGTGAAAAAAGGAAATAAGTACAGTAAGCAATGCAGATATCACTAGGGATCCACAGAAGTGCTGAAAAGCCGCGTTTTAGGTGGAATTAGCGTTTCAGGGAAATAACAAGCAAACAAACAACAAGCATACAAACAAAGCTAGATTCAGCAGGCCTGGATCTAGTCTATGCTACAGCAAACAAGGTGTACCAATTTCAGTAAGAAGCATTTCAAATATGCAGGCACTATAAGCATTTAGCTCAGAAGGGCAGAGTCCAGCCTCCCACAAGAGTGCAGACCACAAACCCTCTTAATGTAAAATAACTGGCCTGAAGCCCAAGTGCTTAAACCAGAATTAATACACTTTTAGAATAACAGACACTGAGCCCTCAATCAGCAGTTCCCAACTTAGAAGGATGTAAGCTACCTGTTCTGCCACTACAGTGCAGACCACAAACCTTCTTAATGTAAAACAACTGGTCTGAAGCCCAAGTGCTTAAACTAAAAGGCATAGAATGAGTTACACCAAGCAGTAATAAGTACAATTGAGTACTTTTAAGATGATGCAAAAGCAAAATAAAGTAGGAAGAAACACAAATACAGTAAAAGCAGATACATTTTTTTTTTCACAACTGAACTTCTTAGGTAACAGAAGGTTGAAACCTGAGACAGCTTTTAAGAAAGAAATCTCAAAAGAACCAATGAGTTGCTTAGTCTAAGCTGTAGTCCAGGTGACCTCAGTCAGCCAATGACCTCAAACAATTCTCTCTCACTGAAATGCCTCCACAAACACTAGGCCCAAATACAAGCCTGAATATGGAAATGCTACAAATATCCCCACTACGTAGAACAAACTGCAGAAATGTTTCTCACACTTGAAAAGCAGCAGTGAGCCTTTAAATGAAAGTTTTAAACAGCTAAAGGAGCCTCTAGAAAAAAGAGTTTAATTGCAACAAGTTATCAGAAACAAACAACCCAACAGATGCTTAATAAAAGTGGACAATTTCCAGTTAATACCTCACACACAGTGAAACTAGCTAGAAAAATACACAGCACACAAAGTGCTATAAATAACAAAAAAATAAAGAACAAAATAAACAAAAAACAGGATACTTAATGTTATATATTATAGCTCCGAGTTTCCTCAGTGTCCTTCCTTCGATTAGCTCAGTGTGAAATGGCAGAACATTCACAACTGAACTTCTTAGGTAACACAAGGTTGAAACCTGAGACAGCTTTTAAGAAAGAAATCTCAAAAGAACCAATGAGGTGCTTAGTCTAAGCTGTAGTCCAGGTGACCTCAGTCAGCCAATGACCTCAAACAATTCTCTCTCACTGAAATGCCTGATGGCTTTGGCTAAACCAAGATGTCTCTAAATATGTGCTCAGACACACAGCCTCCACAAACACTAGGCCCAAATACAAGCCTGAATATGGAAATGCTACAAATATCCCCACTACTTAGAACAAACTGCAGAAATGTTTCTCACAACTGAAAAGCAGCAGTGAGCCTTTAAATGAAAGTTTTAAACAGCTAAAGGAGCCTCTAGAAAAAAGAGTTTAACTGCAACAAGTTATCAGAAACAAACAACCCAACAGATGCTTAATAAAAGTGGACAATTTCCAGTTAATACCTCACAGACAGTGAAACTAGCGAGAAAAATACACAGCACACAAAGTGCTATAAATAACAAAGAAATAAAGAACAAAATAAACAAAAAACAGGATACTAAATGTTATATAGTATAGCTCCGAGTTTCCTCAGTGTCCTTCCTTCGATTAGCTCAGTGTTTAGTGCCATTGTGCTGTAGCTCAAAGCAGATATGAGTGTTGCCACTGAGATTCCTGACATAGGTGTAGAATGCTTTGTGGTTGTCTTTGAAATCAGTGGTGATTTTATTTTCATAACGGGCTTTGGAGGATTTTTTGAGGCATCTCAGCTTCTTGCTGAGGCTGACCAGGGAGTTCCTCCAATCTTGGGATTTTACTTTTTTTTGCAACAGCTTCTTCCTTCTATTGTAGAGTTTGTTTATGGCAGGGGACCACCAGATTGGCTTCCTTTTTTGGAGGGTAGTGTCTTGGTTTTGTTGGGGATGGCATGATCCATGCACTCGTGTATGTGCTTATGCAGTGGATTTGTGTAAGATTCAGCAGTCATACCTCTATTTTCCGTCTGCATGGGTGTCATGAAGTTTGCCACTTCTGTCTTAAGAAGCATGAAGATGGCTTTGTAGTAGTTTTTGATGGTGGTTTCCTTAATGGGGGTATGGGGTGGGATATGGATTTCTAGGGTGATTAGCTTGTGGTCAGATCTGACCAGCGAGGAGTTGACCTCTGGCATGGAACACCGGTTACCCATATTGGTAATGACCAAGTCCAGGATATTGCTGCCCCTGGTGGGGGTGTGGATAAGCTGATCCAAGGCTTTGGAATTTATGAATTCCAGAAAACGTTGAGTGAATGAGTTGATATATGAGTAGTTTTCTCAGTTGATGGTGGGGTAGTTGAAATTGCCCATAATTAAAGTATTGGGTTGTATCTTTATATTTTCCAGTATCTTAAGAAATGAAGAGTGGGAATCCTGGGGCATGGTGGGGGATTTGTAACAAGCTACAACCTGGATTGCAGTCTTGCCCAGTGTTGGCTGCACTTGGATAATGTTGGATGCATTATGTTAAGCAACTAGCCTGGAGGTGTGGATATCCTTAATGAATATGGACACGCCTCCGCCTTTAGTGTTTTCATTCCAGGTTAGGTGGCCAAAAGGTGTGGTATGAATTATAGCCTGGTAATGCAGGGGTGCTCTCTGGAGCCTTGAACCAGGTCTCTGTCACTGCACAGATGTCGATGTTCTCCATTTTAAGGAGTGCCTCGAATGAGTGCATTTTGAGGTTTAGACTTCTAGCAACTGAGTAGCATTACCCTCAGAGTTTGCTTGCTTGTACCTGTTATGCTGGTTAAGTTAGCATTTGAACCTTGCCTAAAAAAGACACTATAGGGGTGGCAAGAGCCTTAGCCATTATCCGGAATCCCAGGGGCGACATGTGCAGGCCATCTCTGGCAAAGCATCATGGTCTGTCGACCATGTTGTCCCAGGCAGACAGATACTGGATCCCCTTAGAATGACACCAGAAGCTTAGCCAATTGTTGAAGTCGATCATTTTGTCCTTGTACTGTGGTATAATTCTGGGTGATGGCAGGATGCTACTCAGGGCTATGGTCATATTTGCCTGGGCTACAAGATTCAAGAACTCCTCTATGTCTCTTTTCATGTAGTCCAGGGAGGTACATCTCAGGTCATTCACACCAACATGGACAATGATAGAGTCGTATTTGTACTTGTTGTGGAGTGACCTGAGTGCGTGCGTTATGTGGGGGATCCTGGCACACAACAGGCAGCTGACAGTAGCTTTCTCCTTGTTTAGCCTGGTGAGTGGGACATCAGTGTCCCTGACTATAGAGACACCTATGACTAGTGTGTTGGGTACGTTGTTTTGCCTTATGGGCTGAGGTTGAGTGGCACACTGATTTTGTGGGCTATGTGTCATTTGGGTAGTGTTGGGGTGGTGGTTGTCTGAGTTTCAGCTTGGGAGGTCTCTGTTGCTTGGGCAGATTTTTATTGAGCGCCTCCGTGAATGTGGGTGTGTGCTTTGTGTTTCTATGTGTGGGTTTTGGTAGTGTGGGTTTTGAAGGACTATGTGTTGAGTGTGGTGTGGTGCAGGTGTTAACCTTCTCCTCTTGACTGTCTAGTCCAGTCTTGGCTGGAGAGAGCTTGGCTTCCAGTTTGGCTGTATAAGTGCATCTCTCACAGGTTGTAGTGTTGGGTGGTAGGAGGAGAGGGTTGTCAGTGTACATGAGACAATTGCTACATTGCCCCAAGATGCCCAGATTCATCAGGTGGACAGGAGAAAACACCGGGAGCTGACCCATCAACATGCCTGGATAGGTGCTTATTAATTTAAGTACTAAGAACTGTTTTCCTTCTTCTTGACAAGTGAGGAAAGTTGAGTGCTGTAGTAATTTGTAGTTTATTTAGTGTACAATGAGTTCTGAGCAAGTGCTGAGCACAAGGAAACAGTTTTGAGTGCTGAAACTAAAAACGGGCTAGTTCTAGCTAAAATTAGCTAGTTTTAGTACCAATCCCAAGAAGAGAAGCAGTCCACAGCCTGTTTGGTGATCCACAGTCTTGTCCCAGATGAAGCAAGGGTCTGCAGGCTTGTAGCCTTTTTCTGGTAGATGCCTCGAATAGCAACCAGACCAATCAGGTATGTTAAGCACAGACACTCACTCTCCAACCAGAAAGAGTCAGGAATCAATGTACTCTGCTCCTACTCTCACCAGGATCAGAATATAAGCACAGATTATAAGCTGTCACCTATAAAGCAGTTATTAAGCTTTCTGGTGATCAGCAGTCTCCAGGAAATAATGTAACTGCACTCCTTCTCTCACCAGGAGAAAACAGAAGCACTAATCCCAAGATGACTACTGAGAGGCAGAATGTGGGCTCTACAATAACTGGTGGTCTTGCAATAGATGCTTAAAGGTAAGATGAAAAAAATGGTTTATCTTAAACACTGCAGTGTGCACTAGAGGAGTTAGATGTGAAAGTAGGTAACTTAAGTTTTACCTGTCTAAAATTTAAGTTTTAGTGGAGAGTTACTATTTTTAAAACAGCAAGATACATTGAAAGGGAGTGGTCACTTTTGCATTCTGGTACTATGGAATACAGTGGCCAATAAATTTAAATAGTTGGAGGGGAGTGATTTCACAAAATGATAATGTTGTGCTTACTCACTCCAGCCAGTAAAAGCAGAGAGGAAATGAGATATACACACTGATATTGTTGTGAACATCTAATCCACACATAACATATAAATAGTATGTATTTTAGTCTGTCAAAATGAATGAAAAAGAAATGATTTAAAAAATATTCTTTATGCTGTATGTCAAGACAGCTAATGTTTAATAAAGATCAGTTCAGAATCAAGGACTTTGGCCTAGGAATCTGAATGAAATGCATATGTGTCTATCTGTCCTTCCATCTATAGAAGGGTACCTGTCAGTGAAGTCAGCTTAACTGTAATGTTGTTACCTGTTTGCATACAGTTCACCATCACATGTCCTTTGCATGCCGCACAACATAGTTGAAATTTCTTTGGCACAGTATAATGTTGTGATGGCAGCAAGCTCTAACCACTAATTATAGAGATTTTTCCTTAATCGCAGACTGTACTTTTCTGAAATTACTGCTTAATTAAGCATTTCCACTTGGAAGGATTTTTGACATTTTTGAACTTGGCACATCTTGCCATTGTTTCTCTAAAAACTTCACACATTATTCAGACAAACTTTTTAGACACAGGTATGCAAGTATCTGTTAAGGAAATGAAAACCTGGATTCCATCTGCTTTTTTTTTGTATTGTTAGGGTGTATTCAGGATTATTTTTTTTAATGAGCATATTTTCCTTTATATCCTGACTTTTCTCCTACTCAAACATGCATGAATGCCTTCTGTCCATCTTGATTTGTGCCTCTGTAACATTTTTAGATTTTTAACTCATTTTCAATTCTTTCTTTTTGCTTGCATGGAAGTTACTCTTGGTTACCTTCCCTGTTAGCTCTTTTTTCATCTTTATGGTGCTAAGTAACTCTGGAAGCCTCGCTCAAGACTGAATGCATTTTATTCTTTTTATTTTACACAAACTTCCCTTTTGTTAATTTACTGAAAAGTGGTCATGGTAACTTTTATCTAGTTGATTCCACAGACGGTACATGTAACCAAGAAATTACAGTCTTCTGCCACCGATATAAGGGGATATATAGGGCAGGAAACATTGTTTTGTTAGTCTGTGCTTCTGCACACACTTTTTGTAAGACCTAACAATGTCATATATGGCTGAACTTGTTGTACATGGAGCAGCAAATTTGAGAGTTATGTAGAATGAGCTTATAAATCTCTGACATAGCCTGCAAGATATTGACTGTTTGGCCAGTAAACTGGCCTTGTGACCTTGCCATCTGGTGTTCACCTTGTATCATGCCTTGCCAGCCGCTTGGATTTGGATTGACACCAGGACAATAGATTGGGTTGTGTGTTTTGGAGACTACACTTCTTTCTCGGGGAAGATAGAGTCTGTTTCCTTGCTACTGTGAGATATTGGGGATGCTTGGAGCACTATAGTATGAAAGCAATATTGAAATGGGGTGGTATATCTCATGAATGGGTTCAGGAGCAAAATGTAATGCAGTGAAGTCATTATATACTTGTATGTCTGGTCAAAGAGTATAACTAAAGAAAAAGCACTAGTTCAGGGAAGGCAGTGACGGGCTAGTTGCAAGTGTGGCTCTGTTCCCAGGTTAAGACGAAAGTCTTCAAGGACTTTTGAATTCCACATACCATACCTGACACATTGAATAGTATAAATAGCAAGTGGCAGAACAGGTAGTATCTGCATAGGTTTACAGCCTGAGAGAATATAGCTTGCTGATTGGTGGGTCAGCTCTAGTAGTATGAGGCTTTTTTGAGGAAGAAATCAAGTATGGAAGTGTTTTAGGCAGGGTAAAAAAATGCCAAATGATGTGTTTGGCCACATTATGAGAAAATTCATTGGTGCTGGTATACAAATGTAAAGAAAGAAAGCTTTAAATTTTACTACCTTTGCATTTTTTAGATAAGACATGGGTGTTTGAAAGTTTGGTTCATAGGGTTATAGGTTTATACTAGGATAATGCCCACCAGGGTCTTTACAAGCCTAGCCATGCAACCCAACTCAGTTTTGTAACAAGAGTTCCTTGGATGCTTTATGGTGAGGTATGTTATTAAAGAGGTAGCTAAGGGTTATGTGTGTGCGTGTGTGTGTGTGTGTGTGTGTGTGTGTGTGTGTGTGTGTGTGTGTGTGTGTGTGTGTGTGTGTGTGTGGGGGGGGTTATCTGGAGACTAATTTACTTTCTGTCATCCTCTGTCCATCAGAGACATGGGAGCCATGCCAGGGGTAGAATTGTAATTTCCAATCCAATAATCAAGGTTTCTTTTGAACAGGGTCAGGGATAAACTCTGCTTCACATAGATGGGGAGCTTGTTCCATAGTGTGGGGATCCTTTGAGCCATATATCAATCTCTCCAGCATGTTCTATTTATGTCACAAAGTTCATGTCCTTGGACCTAGTGTTTCTGGTGCTGTTTGTTTTGTGGATGTGCAAGAGATCCATCAGACCTGTATCTGAGCATGCCTTATATACGTGGCATAGATCGCCTCTCAGTAACCTGTAGGAGACTGAGTACAAAGACAGGGCCTTAAGATGATCTGTGTAGGACAGGGTATTCCCCCCCCTTGATTCTCCTGGTGAGGAACCTTTGAGGGTGTTCTAACTGTTGCAAGTGCCTGGTTACGTGCATGCCAAAATGGGCATTTCACATTGTTATGGGTCTGATAATGGCTGAGAAGTGTGGTATTATAACTTCCTTGGACCTGGATGCCATACCATTGGTTATGAGTTAGATGACATGAAATTATTTTATTACATCTTGGCTATGTGTTGTTCAAAGGCCAGATTACTGTCTACATATATTCCCAGATCCCTAACTACTGGATCAGCTCTTAGGGGTGTTTTATCAATGGAGTAATCCGCTTGGATGGACAGTTTCCAAAAGGGCTCTATAATGCATTTGTTGTCATTGAGTTTTAATACGTTGCTTTGGCATCAGTCATTTGTTTGTGTTAGACCCTCTTATAAGATGTTGCTGTCGTAGGGGAAATATAGAATAGCTCATAGTTTATAGTCATCTGCAGACTTGGTGAATCAGAAGCCTTTGACATTAGCCTTTACATTCTAGGGTGGGAGGTTGGCATAATGGTTAAGATGTTTACCTTACAGGCACAAGGTGTGGGTTTCTTCTCACATGGGGTAATTGGCTATGCTTAAAATGGCCCACAAAGGCAGTAAGCCTTGTACTAACCTATGTGACATACAGAAGTAGATGCCAAACAGGAGTTGTTTGAACACTGTGCCCTAAGGTACTTTGCTGGTGATCAGTATCATAGTGGAGGTGGTCTCACTGATCCTGACTTCTTGGGTCCTATCTGTGAACTAGCCAGTAATCTATTGAGTTATGTATGTATTTATGCCTAATTCTGAGAGTTTGTCAACAATACCTGGGTAGGATATTGTATTGAATGCCTTGGTCAGGTCAAGGTAGTCTATATGCACCATTCCACCCTCATTCATAGCTTTGGTGACCCTCTCAAAAAAGTCTGTTGGTTGAGTAGTCAAGACCTTCCCTTAACAAAGCCAAACTGGGATGGGCCCAGTGTCTGTATGTTACCAATGTCCTTGGTGATCATTTCCATGATAACAGTTCCATGACTTTCAATGTTAGACTTGTCAGATTGATGGGTATGTAGGTCCTGGGGCTTGGCTGATGGTCCATCCTTATGAAGAGGGATGACTGTTGCAGTACTACATCCACCTGGCAAGTAATCTGCTTTGAGGCTGTAGCTGAAGAGTGCCTCAGCTGGTCCAGCTAGGTCTTATTTTAGGCTATTTAGGAGGCATCCAGGGATATTGTTGGGACCCATTGACGCAGTTATTTTGACCTTAATGAGTGCTACCAGGATCTGCCCCTTTTGATAGTTGGGGGATATGATATAAGTCATTTCACAGGGGATAGTGTGGAGTAGTGGATGGTGAAGTGAGAGTTAAATGTATCAGCCAATAGATTCATTGTGTCACCCTGGTCAATCAAGGTTGTGCCATTTACCACCAGTTGTGCACACTGCTGAGTGTTACCTTTAAGGTTCCTCACATAGCTTAAGAATACCCTGTGACTGTCCTTAGCCTGGGAAGCTATCCTAACCTTGTAATTGGCCTTGTTGGACTTTATTAGACCTCTTAGTTTCTTGTTTGCTGTTTCTCACTTTGGCAATTAATTATTTTCTTTTGTTATATACCCTGCTAAGGAAACCAGTGAGGTTTGTTTTTGGTGTTAGAGTTGCACTTATTGCTTATAGGTATGGCAGTCTCAGTGCAACCATTTACATGTTTGTACAGGATTTCTGTAAATAATTCTGCATAGGTAGCTTTGTTCTTGGGCTTTGAGGAACCATAAATTTTGACAAACTGTCACTTAATAGGATGTAGTTTGCTTTAGAATAGTTCCTAATTGTTATGGGTTTAATTGGGTTTTCTGGGTTGATTTTTATTTTGAGGGAGACAGCTTTTGACATCACCAATGAGGACATGACATGGGGTGGGAGTGCAACACTCTCACATGTTAGTGAGTACTACATCTAATATGTTTGATCCTGTGGTTAGAGTGCATGCTATCTGGTCCAGAGTGTTTGTGATAATAAAAAAACAGGAAATGTTTCACCTGTGAGTTAGAGGCAGTGTATGTTTCCTAGTCTGTACAGGGGTAGTTAAAATCGCCAATGAACAGGGTATTTTGTTGGATCGTGAGCAACTCTGGTAGGTCTAGGTAAGAGTTGTGAGCTTCATGCGTCATATTGGGTGACTTGTAGTTGGCCAGGATATGGTAAGAAACCTTGTCTATGGAGACATGGATGTGGATGAACTCATCCTGTTAACCAACCTGTAGTTGTATTTGTTGCTAATGTATATATCAATGCACCTGTTCATTTTTGTACATAAATTTCAGATTAACCTGTGTATTATATGCCAGCATGACTAGCTATGATATTGTAAATAAGTTTTTACATGTTGATTTATAATCTGTTTGTATAGAATGTTTTAAAGACTTGAACAGTGTTGCTTTACATTTCTAACTGAGCATATTGTGAAGAAGATTCTAAATGCAGACGGTCTCAGAATCAGCTGATTCACAGATGATGTCATCGGAATGTTGACAGTTGCTATGTGTTACTTTTAGAGGCTGAAAGACAGGAAGGAACTTTAGTAAACATCTGTTGGTTGAGTTTCAAAATATGAAATGAAAATTAGAACTGGAACAGTTGTGACAGTTAAGCTAGTGAATAAAAGAGCCTGCTGAAGACTGTTGAAGTCAGTTGTTGTCAGTTAACAGCCAGTTGCATTTGTCAGTTGTTCACAGTTTTAATGTGCAGTGGATACCCAAAGGACTCACAAGAACTGTAAGCCTGCCTTTGCTCTGTTGTAATAATTTAGTTTAGATCAGGGACAGTGATCTTTAGTCAGATAGGAAAATTATAACTAATCATTTAGAGGTTTTCTAAATGTTGGATTTCTATCCTTCAGTATTGATTTCATTTTCTTGGTGATTGAGTTCTGTTTGTTTATTGGAAATCACTGTTTTGAATTTGTAATCATTTTGCTCATTATTAAATATTTTATTAACTTACATTGTGGCTGGTCAATCAATGTTTTCTTTAGTGATTTGAGAGTGCTTATACCTGCTTTGATAACGTCCTGTGCCACTCCAAAAACGTGGCTGCTTTAGGACATTTGCTATCATTTGTTTTAATATCTAATTTTCATAATTGGACATCCCCTTAAAAGGGCATGTAGGCTCTCTGATTGGTGGCAGAGTGTTACCGTATTAGTTTGGGGAAGAGGACACAGCTGGAAATCTGTGTCAGGCTTTCCCAGAAGTGTTTGGATGTGTGAGATTTAATTTATTTAAGTGTGAGTGTATCAGAGGTCTTAAACTGGGACAAATTGATCTGAAGTGTGTAATAAGGAATTACATTTGGGGTGGCCAGAAGTAAATAGTCCAGTCCCAGGTTTTTGTTGTACTCTTAGGGAAAATTGTGAAATATTACTCCTTTTTAAGTGATAGTCACACACTGGAGTTAGTAATGAGGATTGAAGCTCCTTAGTTACTGACCCAGGAGAGTGGGGAACATCACATTATTGTTGTCAGTCTGGTGGGGTATTGTCCGGATGTCACAGGCACTGTAGCTTTAAACTAAGTCTTACTGGCAGCATAAATGCCTACATTTTGCACAGTGAAGAGAGCTTGTAGAATGTGGAGTTTCCTGTTTAGGCTCCAAGCATTCAGCAATAACACCTTAGGCTGCTTTGAGTTTTTTTTCGCTATGTTAGTAGTTTTATTATTTTGACATTGCCTAAAAAGGCTCTAAAGGGGCACATAAAGTTTTATCCAATCCAAAAGCTTGGGGAGAGAGATAGAGACCATCCTTGGCAAAGCATTGTGGTCTATTAACCATGTCCTCCCATACTGATAGATACTGGATTCCCCTTAACTGACACCAGAAACTAAGTCACTTATTGAAATCAATAATTTTCTGTTCATACTATGGCTTCATCTGTAGTGAAAGTAGAAGAGTGATCAATGCAAGGCACATACCTGTCTATGACACGTATTCAGAGAAATCCATAATGTCTCTTTTCATACAGTACAGTAATGTGCATCTCATGTCATTTACACCCCGGACTATGATAGAATCATATCGGTACCTGTGGTGCAGTGACTTGAGGATGTACATGATATTGTAGATCCTTGCTCCAGATAGGTAGCTAACCTTTATCTTCTCCTTGTCCAGCCTGAGGAGAGGAGTCTGTGTGCTGTACAACAGAGTCCCCTATGACAAGAGTACTAGTTAAAGTGTTTGTCTAGGGGATCATTGGGTATAGGCTTATGTGTGGTTATAGGTGTTGTTTTTGCTGTGTGCTTTAGTAGTTGCCGAGGATAAGTATTACTGTTTGATGGCCTAGGTGTTCTTTGAGGCATGGAGATGTTTCTTTTAAATGCCTAAGCATAAGAAGGTCTGTGTGTGTGATAACATGTATATATGAAGGATGTAGTGTGACAGCCTTGTTTGCAGGTGAGATTTTTGGCTCCAAGTAAGTTATATATGTACATCTCTTGCATACTGTGTTAGTTTCTTTAAGAATTAAAAGGTTGTCTGAGTACATGACACAATTGCTAAATTGTCTCAGGGTGCCCATGTCTACTAAGATGGCCACACAGACATTAGGAAATTGCAAATCTATGTTGTCAGGACCTATATCAAGGTTGGGCTATTATGGTTAAGGTACTTGGTTTTACAGGGGTCACCTGAGTGTTGTCTAGGGTTTAGGCTAGATGTTAAATTTTTGACGGACTGGTTTTATTCATTATATTCAATTAACATTTGGTGTCATTATTATTAGGATCTATTAATGTTGTGGGTTCAGTGTTATTTCTGAACCCATACCAACATTTTCACATTACATTCCATATCAATAAAAATTTGTTCAACGGCCAATTAGTTAGAGCAGCAAGAATATGTTCTAACACTGACCTATTTAGGGCAGATTATAAGAATATTTATGGTATGATTATAGATAGACAGGTTATCCTGAAATACTTTTAGACACAATGGGGAAAGAAGTCTTAAATGGTTGGAGGACTAAATATTATCTACTTATTAACATTAAACCCACCACATTAATGAATCCTAATAATAATGACACCAAATGAAGACAAGCTAAAAAGTTCTTACGAGCTTTGTTAATTGAATATAATGGCCAAAATCAGACCATCATAAATATTCTATAAAATAATTGAAGTATATTTAAGGTAGACAATAACATTTATAGAAAGGTGGGGGAGACATCAAATTTTATACATAAAACTGGGTGGAATATCAATATATTTTTAGAACACAACCAACATACCAGCTATAATAATCACTATGGGACAAAGAAATGTGGTTCATGTAATCAATGCAGCTATACATTAGAAACACCTGAAATTACATTAGAATGCTACACTAACATTAAGATATCTTTGGTGAGAGGAAATTGTTTGACTAAGGGGTGATTTATTTCGCAAAATGCATGAATTGTCCGGCCTTCTATGTGAGGAAAACCGATTGTGTCCTTCATAAAAGGATTTATGAACACAACTATGGTATTAAAAATAAAATTATGAACAATGCATTGCATAAACCCTCCCTCACATGCATTAGTTTTCAAAAAGTCCTATCTGATATTTTAAAAACAGTTTCCATGGATGAAAAGGGAGGTAACTGGGAACATTTTATAGAATATAAAGAACTTAAGTGAGAGTTAAATCTTAATGCCGGAAGCCCCCCAGGAATCAATAAACATATTTCCCTTACATCAGCTTTAAGGCTTAAAAGTGTTAATACAGTTTGTGTTTCTCCTCGGATAACGCTTTTTTCATGTTAAAAGTGTTAAACATTGATACTTGAGTATTTTTTTTAAATATCTATGAGTTGTATTTAGTTATGTTTTTATTCTTACATTATTTTATAATTCATGAAATACTTGAATTTCATAAGTCCTTGTTTTTAACAAATGATCTATTATATATGATGAAGCAAAAGCTACTTTTAAGTATCATATGTATTTCAAAATTAAGGCTGCCAGAAATAATGTTTTATATCCACTACGATTTCTTCCTTCCATATGAACAAAATGTTTATTAAACTTTCACTGTTTGGAGTTTTAATATTTTAATACTATTGCAAAGTTTATATTATGTTTTACAAGTGGTCTTTGTAGCGAGAGTTTCCATGGAAATGAATTAAGTAATTGTATTACTTTCGACATGTGAATTTTCACCTGATGTATATATAACAGCCCTTGTAGAAGATTAATATGGTTCTGAAGAAGTCCTGACCTTAAAGGATGAAGCGCTTAACCTGTTACTGTTACTATTTATTGCAGAGTTTTTTTTGTATGTTTTTATATGTTCACTCATATATAATAAATTCAGATTGGTTTTATTGGTTGGTCATCATTTTATTATTGAAGGGGAGGGCTATGTGAGCTAATTTCTGGTTACTAGTTTTTTCATCTTGCTGCATGGATACACACACTATTTATTTGAATTTACTGAGGAATCTTGTTTGTTTCCAATCTTCATTTATATCTATTCTGTCCTTTGTTATCTAATAAGTTCTGCTTCTACTTACTCCTTTTCACTATGTATATAAAATACCCTTTATCTCTCCATTTTGATTCCCTGTAAATGATCCATCTGCATCTTTATTTTGCTCCCCTGATTCCCGTTGTTGCCCTCTTTTCCATCAGTTCTTGGCATTGCTATTATTCTCTTGCTTACTTTGCTTCCAGTTCAGTTTTTACCGGACCAGCTCAGAGTTTGGCGACCTTAGCCAGAGATCTAGACTGAATCTAAACTGAAATCCAAGGCATCCACTGAAATCATCTGAAAAATAAGTATATTTTAAGCATGCATTGCACTTTGTGAACTGTATTTAACTAAATTGCTGCTTCATTTCTGCTGTTTTTTTTCTGTTGAGACTGTTTTATTCTGCACTTTGAATTTTTTAAGAATACCTGCCTTTTATAGCATAGGCTAGATTCAGACTGCAGAATCTAGACTGCTTGGTATCACTTGAGTACTAAAACTAGCCATCTTACATTAAGGGGGCATCCCTGTATCTTTGTGGCAAAAGTGTGTAGCTTAGGACCTATCTGAGTTTGGGATTGGTGGAAAAAGGCTCAGTTTTGATCTTTCCTATTGGTTACTTTGTGTTAAAACTGGGTAACCCCTCTTGTATTTAAGCCTCATGTTTGTGCGTAACTGTGCACCGCTGAATGGGGTTTAGCGCTGCCGTGCATAGACACAAGTACCTAGAAAGACAATTTTCCCTAGAGATCAGCTAATGAACTCTCCCAAACTCCTCTGCTGCACTGTGAACAACTCAGCTGTGCACTGAGAAACATTGCCACAGTTTTTAACCCTAGCCTACTTCAGGGTAGACACTGCACGAACCAAAAAGAAAGGATAAAACTGAAGACCACAGACGAATAATCCACTTAAAACACCAGTTTATTTCACCTGAGGTGAAATAAACTGGTGTTTTAAGTGGATTCTTTGTCTGTGGTCTTCAGTCTACTTCAGGGTAGACCCCTTTGTTAATCCTACAGCAAAATCTAGTCTAACTAGCCCACTCCCCACTAGTTACTAAGATATAGTCCTGCCATAATAGATGGTCAGTTCCCACCATTTTTCCAGCTAACCCTGATTGACATGGGCTTCCTGAGGCAATGTAGCAATTGCCTCATGTTTTCTGACAGCAACTTACTCCTAAAACAAAGAAATACAATATATGAGAGTTATATGTACACTATGAATTTGGAGTCAATTCTCTCACGAAACAACAAGCCAAACATCAAACAGGCTGTCAGCATGCATACTTCACCTCTTGCACATAACAAGCACACAACACATAAACCCACATACGTGGAGCTACTCATTAGAAGCCTACCAAAAGATAAGAGAACTTCCAAATGCAAACCTGTTGTACACACTGCAGGGCCAACAGAATCCACTACACATAGTAACGCAGATGGCGCAGTGGTGCAACGGTAGCATTGTCGCCTCACAGCAAAACGTTCTCCGGTTGGATTCTTGGCTGGGGTGCCTTCTGTGTGGAGTCTGTATGTCCTCCCTGCGTTCATGTAGGTTTCCTCTGGGTGCTCCAGTTTCCTACCATGACACAAAGACATACATCTGGAGTGTTTCTCTCTGGGTCTCTGCTGAAAATTGGCTTTGTTCCAAGTTGGACTTTCCTGGTAAACAAATGTTAAATAAACAAATGTTAAATAAATTAAATAACAGACATACTAGCGTCTCGACTAATAAGCCCCTAAGGCAAAACACCTCAAAACAAAATGTCCTAGTCAAAGGTGACTCCATAGTGAAACCCACAGATGTCCCAATCACCAGGCTGGACAAGGAGAAAGTCATGGTTAGCTGCTTGTCAGGTGTCAAGATCCATCAAATCACGCACACACTCAAGTCTCTTCACAACAAGTACCAGTATGACTCTGTCATAGTCCATGTTGTGGTGAATGACTTGAGATGTACCTCTCTGGTCTCTGTGAAGAGAGACATGACTGAACTCTCAGATTATGTGTCCCAGGCAGGTATGTCTCAAGCCCTAAGCAGCATCCTACCTTCACCCAGGATGATGCTTCAATATAAACAAAAAAATGATTGACTTCAACAATTGGCTTAGCTTCTGGTGTCAATCCAGGGGGATCCAGTATCTGTCAGCCTGGGAAGACATGGTTGACAGACCACACTGCTTTGCCAGGGATGGTCTTCACCTGTCGCCTCTTGGTTTTTGGTTACTGGCCAAGGTACTTGCCTCCCCAATAGAGCCTTTTCAACGTGATGTCACAACAAGAAAATTTCTGACATAAATAAATCCACTCGAGACAAACTCAAGATTATGGTGCTTACTGCTAGAAGTCTAAACAGTAAACTGCACTCTCTGGAAGCACTCCTCACCTTGGATCATAGGATCATAGGAGATTACTAGGCTATTGGCCTTGAGGCTATTATAAGCCTAGCCAAGAGTTTAGCCCATGTTTAGACAAATCAGCACCCAATGCCCCTGTCTAACAGGGACATGGGTGGAATCCCATGTGTATAATTTCTGTTTCCCATCCAGTTATCCAGGTTGCACTTAAAAAGGGGTAAAGAGGTACTCTGCTTGATGTGGAGAGGAAGTCTATTCCACAGATGAAGGAGTCTCTGTGACACAAATCTGTCCCACCAACAAGTCTTGTTGATGTCACAGACCAGGTTGAGGCCGAGTGTGTGGGTTACTCGAGTGAAGCTTGACTTGTGGATATGCAGCAGTCCCATCAAGATGCTGATGTCTGTGCAGTCACAGAGACATGGTTCAAAGCTTCAGAGAGTACTCCAGCCATGCAAGGCTACAATGCCTTCCACATGTTCAGACCTCAAAATGAGAGTGAAAGAATCAAAGGCAGAGGTGTATCCATCTTCATTACAGCGAAATGTACCTCAAGACTGGTTAAACAGTACAACTTTCTTGAGCTACTCCAAGTCTAACTAACTGTAGATAAAACCCCCTTCCACATCATTCTTAGCTACAGGTCCCCCACCAAGAACCAAGAGAAACACAAAGCCTACCTGGACTTACTACAGTAATTCACTATACAGCCAAACACCTCGGCCATGGGTGATTTCAACTATCCTACCATCAACTGGGAGACATATACAAGCACAAACATGCTCGCCCTGAGTTTTCTGGACTTTGTCAATACAAATACTCTGGAACAGATAGTCTGTACCCCTACAAGGGGCTCAAATGTCCTAGACTTAGTACTCACCAA
Source organism: Protopterus annectens (assembly GCF_019279795.1). Lineage (NCBI taxonomy): Eukaryota > Metazoa > Chordata > Ceratodontiformes > Protopteridae > Protopterus > Protopterus annectens. Next base: position 785,417,627 of record NC_056747.1, read on the forward strand.
CATGGTCACTGCACTACCCCCTCTGTGTTGCCCTTCCTGGTAAAGTCTGATCACAAATCAGTCTTATCTGAAGTAATGATTGGATCTGAGCCCCCCCCCCCCCCGCAGGTGCTAAAATAAAGAAAGTTTTCTCCAAATATAAATAGTTTTGAACCCTGTTTTAACATAGCAAACAAAGACTCCTATGCACAGGTGCACACAAATGCCCTGTATACACACTTATACAACTGTATAAACTCGGCTGTACCTGAATGGATCATAACCAGGTCCACACAAAAAAACAAGCCACCCTAATGGACCTCAAGCATAAACATGCTATACAAAAACAGGAAGAAACTGATGTCTAAGACCAAGTGGGAAATGACTCAACAGAGGAAGAACACCCTCCACAATTTGAACAAGCAAATCAGACATCTTGTAAAGCCCTTTAAAGCTAATTATGAAGCTAAATTAGCATCCTTAGCTAAAGATATTTGTAAGACATTCTTTAGCTACAACCATAATCTAAAAGGGAAGGCCCAGCTTTATATTGAACTAGTAGTGGACAGTACGACTCACACTGAACCTGAGGAAATTGCCAACCTGCTAGTTGACAGATTTGGTACAAACCTCAACCCCCTGTCCATACCTGTCATACCCCAAAGTATACTGGCCACCAGTCCTCTACCTAGTATCTCCAAAGAGCAGGTCATAACTGCACTCTGCAAGGCCAAAAGCACAGCCTCTATTGGACCAGATAACATCCCAGGTTGCTTACTAAACAGCTTAAAACTGGACCTTGTGGAATCACTTTTTCACTCTCTTTAAACACAGCAGAGTGGAAAACAGCAACAGTAATCACCTTACACAAAGGGGGTCAATCAGCTGACCCTGAGAACTACAGACCCATAAGCCTAACCAGCCTTATCTACAAGGCCATGGAAAGAATCATCATGGACCTTAGTAACAAAGACATAGGTGACCTTAAAACTCTTTACCCAACCCAATTTGGCTTCATTAAGGGTAGATCATGTTTATTAAACCTGGTGGACTTCTTCAAGAATGTCACCAAAGCCCTGTACAAAGGCAAAACACCACCTATCATGATTTAGCCAAGGCTTTTCATACAATCCCTCACTTAGATATCATTGAGAAACTCTCCCACCTCCCACCTGGGGATTAACCCATACATCACTGGATGAGTAACCAACTGGCTCACTGACAGAAGGTGTACAGTCAAAGTTGGGGATTCCATCAGTAGAACAGTTATCAGTGGTGCACCACAAGGATAAAACAACTGATACCAAAATAAAACCCAAAAAGGCAAACACAGTGTAGACCAGCAGTAGAAATCCACAAAACTATTTATTCTCCACAAAATAAGCGCTTTTGTCCCAAAGTTAAAATTACAGGAACTTCATCAGATACAATTTAAAACAGTAAAAAGCATTTTAAATACTAAAGCACAGTGACATAATTTCCTTTCTCAGGGTAGTGAGCACTGCTTACTCAAACCACACCCCCTTGACACAAACAGAACAAACACACAGCCCAGCTCAGAATACATATAAAATGTAATTGTGAGTATAAATTAAGCTTTAAATGATCCATGAGAAAAATACAGATGTAAAAATATCTTATAAAAAGTACATATCTGAAAGCAATTAATCCTATTTAAAATCTAACTTTACCTTACCAGTGCTTTTAACTTTAAGAGACTAGAAATAGAGAGACTTGCCATTAAATTCTGGCCAAGACAAAGAATTTCAATGCAGCTGCCAGGATAATTCTGTCTTTTCCAGAATATAAGGCCATGCCCCCCCCCTTTCAGACACAGATAAAACATCTAATATAATAAACTTGAAAGTATGTCCTACAGTCAGTGAAATATGTTTAGCTAATTCATTTGTTTCACAAACATCACGAATATTATGAACATGTTCACTTATCATATTTTTCAGTTTCCATTCTGTCTTCCCCACAAAAAAACAGTTACAGTCCATACATAATACAAGGCAGACTAACCTTTCAGTAGTACAACTACATCTACCAGGGATTTTTATTTTCATCTTGTTAACAATAAATTCACTCCCTTCCAAAATATAGGGAAAAAACTTACATCGACCACATTTAAACATATGCCCAACAGTTGTTTGAGATTGTTGATGTTCAAAAAAAGTATTTCAAATTAAAGCCTTTCCTATAAATACAAAAGGGGCTATCTCCCACTATTTCTCTTAAATCTTTGTCATTACTAATAAAGTGCCAGTTTTTAACAAGAATGTTTTTAATAAAAAATTCATTTGAAAACATCGTAGAAAAAATGGACTGATAGTTAATACTATCCCTCTGTTGTGGTGTTTGTTCAGCACTAGGGGAAGCCACTCTAATGTGTTCTATTTGTGGTATAGTAGGACCATCATAATTATTGTTTGATAAGTCAACCTCGGTCGTATCTAAATTTTCATGTACTTTGGCCCTTAAAATTGGTAAAAATGGCCATTGTGCCTTTTTTCCTTAACTTCATCCATGATTTCATTTAATAAGATGTCAGGGTAACCTGTTTTGGCAAACATGTTCTTTAAATTCACACATTCATCAATAAAAGCTTGCCATAAACTCACCATATGGGCTGCCCTAACAAACTGACCTATCACAACTGCCCGCATTTGTGTTAATTGGGTGGTTGCTGCTAAAATGGAGGAAACTATTTGAATACGTTTTTTTATGGTAAATTTCAGCCACAAATCCACTATTCACCTTTTTTAACAACACATCTAGGTAAGAAATCTCATCCTCACTTATGGAATGAGTAAATTTCAAGAAGGTAGTAGTAGTATTAATGTAGTCTAAGAATGGTTCCACTTGGTCCCTCGGTCCCTTCTATAAGATAAAATATCATCTAGGAAACTGGTATAAAACTGGCAATAAAGAAAAAATGGTGAATCCTTCAGAAACCTATGTTCCCATTCCAACATGACTATATTAGCATATAGGCTCCCACAAGAGGAGCCCATTGCCACCTCAGACTTGCAAGTAGTACTCTTTTTCAAATAGAATAAAATAAAATTAAAATAGTACCATGTCCAAAAGCTGTTCATACATATTAATTTTATCTTGTAAGACATTTTTTCCTATGTAGATATTCACAAAACCATTGTACCCCTATCTTGTGGGGTATAGCGGTATATAAATCTACCACATCCACAGTAATAAACATATATTCACTATCATATTCAATATTATCAATTTGTCTCAGGAAGTCCCAAGAGTCCACATACAAGTGGGGTTCATTAAGTAATAATGATTTTAGTTGCAAATCTAACAGTTTTGTCAAAGGATGGGTAATTGAACCCCTTGCATCCACAACTGGATGCATAGGATGTTGCTCAATACACCTGTGTAGTTTTGGGACCCCAAAAACGACTGGGGTGACTGGAAACTCCACAGTTAAAAAGTGTAATTCATGGATGCCAATTAAGCTGTCAATAAATATGTCTTGTAGGAAGCCTTTAATCCTTCTGTAGGCACCGTTCATTTCATTTAATGAACTCTTACAATAGGTCTGTGTCTCCAAAATTGATCTAATTTTCATAACATAATCACTTTTATTAATGATAACAACCCCGCCCCCTTATCTGGTTTCATAATTCTTATCCCCACAGCCTGTTTTAGAAATGCCAATTTTATACTTTCATCGTGACTTAAGTTTCTCACATTTAACCTTCTGTTCTTATTCATACATAAATTCCTAATGTCTAATTCACAGACTTTTTCAAAAATTTCCAATGTGAGGTGAATAGGGGGGTTAAAAGTACTTGAAATTTTAAAGGGGTCATGCACACGTTCCACATTATAAAACATAACATTAAAATTTAACTTTCTAGTATATTGTTTTAAATCAAGTAAAGTTTGTACTAAATCTGATGACTTACTAGGAATAAAGGTGAAGCCCTTAGCTAACAAATCACAAGCAGCAACATTCAAATTCATTTCAGAAAAATTGTATATTTTGAAGTCTCTAGCAGAATTAAATTCAACAGTAACTGGTGGCAACAAACAGACTTGTCCATAAGGGGTCATTTGTTCAATATCCGTACCAACCATGTTGTTATAGTCTATCTCTTCCCCTCCACAGACCAAAGTTATTGTTGCTCCCCCTGCTCGGTTGTGTTGATCCCTGTTGGAAGTTGGTATACTGGGGGCACCCCTGAATGTTGTTCCGACCTTGTTAGTTCATAAGACGCTCTGACCATTTCAATGGGGGGGGGGGGTAGTTCTCGTTGTCTAAAAAATCCTCATCCGTCTCCTCGTTAGGAATGGCAGTGAGATTGGAATTGTTTCACAACCTTGCATTATTAACAAGTTTATTCTGATGCCATTCTTGTGATGGTGGGGTGGGGAGTAGACCATGTTGGTACTATATTTTTTTTCATTCCTCAACAATTTCTTTAGTTTTCTGTTCTTAATTTCATTCATTTGTTCATCAATTGAGCAAAAAATTCGACAATAATCAAACTTATGGTTGTTAAACAAAGGATCCTGCACAATAATTTTACCCAAAGCAGTCACATCTTTACTCAGACTCAAAATTAATTATTCATTGTGTTTGATAACAGTGTCCATATATTCGAACCCAAATTTATCAAACAAGTGCAATAGTTCCTTATGAAGCATTGAGTGAGGAATCAAACCGTTGGGTAGCAATATAAGCGAAGTCGTTTTGGAACCACTTGTAGCCTCAAACATTCTTTGAAGTAAGAATTGTCCATCTGTAGTTTTTTAATTTTCAACAAAATATGATCAAATTCACCCAGTTTGTCACTAAGGCATGAATAGCCATTTGAGAAAAAACAATAGCACTGGATGTAACACAGCAGAATATCCAATTTATTGTAAGTAAGCGCTTTCAAGGGTTTACCTCTTCATCAGACTTAAATAAAAATGACTTAAAACAACCACATTAAATAGTACTTCAATTAACATTAATTACTTCAATTAAAAACAATTAGCTTATTTAAAGCCATATTTAACATTTTTAAACATCACAACATACATAAACTAAAAACACTAGTGTCTCAGCTGTCTTGCTTTCAGGAAAGGTTTAATGGAGACCGTATTATTCAAACCAGGCGCTTTATCAGCGCGCAGTAACATAATCCATTTCTGTTCAGCCGCCTCAGTAATATTCCTCATGTCTCCTCCCCTTTTCCTGGCTGCAAGTATTTCCAGGACCAAAAACTTAAAACATATGCCCACTACCTTCATTCTTGGTGTGCATAGCCAAGGCACTACTTTCCTTTTTATTTCTTACATCCCTCATATGTTCAAGTATCCTGTTCTTAAACTGTCGATTAGTCATGCCAATATACTATGAAAAACATTTGACACAATAACTCAGATATATTACGTTGACTGTTTTACAGTCTGCATAATGAGACGGCTCTATTCTAAAGCCTAGCTAAGGGTGTACAAAGTTAGTACCTGTGTGTATATATGCACAGGCAGTACAACTCCTGCATGTATATGTACCTACTCTATCTGATCTAAGAGTAGTCCTATTTAAACTAGATTTGTAACAAAGATGGTTCTTTAGAGTCTTATTATTTCGAAAGCTAAACTTAGGTTTGTCTCCTACTATCCCCTTCAACCCATTCAAAGTAGAGAGTATGTTCCAGTTCTTATTAATGACGTTGCAGATCTTATTTATATTACTAGTATATGTCAATGTTATTCTCAAGTCATTACTACTCTCATTAGTGATCTGTCGTGGCATCTAACTACTCTCAACAACACTACCTACATGTGGGTCACATACTGTTGCATTGTTGGTAAAATATGGTTTACACCTACCATGTCTACCTTTCCATGCCTCTTTCATGTACCTATCTATATCTTTACTTTTATAACCCCTTTCTATAAAATCCAGTTTAAGGGACTCTAGAGCTGAACCCAGCTCTGCATCATCATTATGTAATCTCATCAACCTGACCACCTGTTCTTTTATTATATTATGTTTGCAATGGTTCGGGTGCATACTTGTATTGTGCAGTAGGTTATTCTTTCTAAGTGGTTTCCTATACAAACTAGTTTTAACAGTGTTAAGCGAATGCTTACTAACAGTCACATCTAAGAATTCCACCTGTTGTAAACTATAATTGAATGTTAATCTCAGAAAATCAGTGGCCGTATTGAGATAGTGGATAAACTCTCTTAATCGTGTCTCAGTTCCTTGCCATAACAAAAAAATATCATCCACAAACCTAGTATACCACAAGACAGAGTTGGCATAGGTCATGTTAGAGAGTATAAACTCTGTTTCCCATTGCACCAACGAAATGTTGGCGTAGCTGTTGGCACAGGCTGTGCCCATCGCCACACCAACCTTTTGAATGTAGTACTCATCATTGAACATAAAAACATTGTTACTTAGAATAATGCCCAATAAGCTACAAATCAAATGTATTTTTCCATCCTGAACCCCCCTGCTGTGCAATAGTTCACTAATGCTATCAATACCCCATTGATTCGGTATGACCGTGAACAAGGATAGAATGTCCATAGTAGCAAAGTAACATTCAGAAAAGTCAAGTTTCCATTTCATTTGTAATAGTTCTAAAAAGTTTTGGTGTCCCTTAGAACAGTCTCACACTCTTCTAATCTGTGATGTAAATTCTTCTCCACAAAAATGGATAGGGGTTCCGTAGCCCAGCCTCTGCCAGAGACGACAGGTCGCATGGGTGGAGTACTAACATTTATGAACTTTTGGCAAACCATATATAATTGGTATCACTGGATGTTCAACTGAGAAATATTCAAAGAGTGGCTCTGCTATCATGTTAGTTATTAATAGGTCAAAGATCAGAAATGCTATTCTATCCATAACAGCTTTAACAGTAGCTACTGATATACATTCATAAGTATCACTTTGACTTAAAAGAACATACATTTTTCTGTGATACAGCTCCTTATCTAAAATAACTATTCCCCCACCCTTATCAGCCGGTCTAACTTCTATGCAAGCTAATTCTCTCAATTCTTTCAATGCGTCATACTCTTCTTTTGACATATTGTGGAAGAGTTTATGTTCATCTTCACTATCAAATTTATCCCTGATCTGTTTATCACAGATTTCCACAAAAGTATCAATAATAGCATTGCTGGGTGGAACAAACAAGCTGTTTTTTTTTAAAAATCGGCTGAGCACTATTAACATTATTAAAAAACACATGCAGTGTCAATGTCCTGGCAAATAGCCTTAAGTCTTTAAGAACATCAGTTATTTGTGCTTTTCTAGCCGGTACAAAGCTGAGCCCTTTGCTCAATAACAATCTCTGAGCATCAGTCAATTCATACATCGAAGTGTTAAAAATCAGACCTGTTTGAATCTTTTGCCCCCTCTGTTCCAATCCTCCATGCTTTGCACCCTCCTTGTTTTTTTATTTCTCATGCGACTCCTGGACCTTCCCCTGATTGGGAGTGGTTTGCTTAATAAAAAACGACTCATGTCTGACATCGTTGGTTTTACAGAATCTTTACTGCTAATAGCAGGAAGATTCGACCGTTGCACTCTGTGTCCCTTAGGTTTAACAACCTGTTCCTCATGCTTACGGTCAGTTCCTGATACCAGGCTACGCATATCGTTCCTATTACCTGTAGCAGAATCATGCCCCAACTGAGAATCCACTACAGGTGAGGCTGTCATTGCATTACCTCCCAGTTCTGACTCACTTCTAAGTGGGAGGGGCAGGAAGTGTTCCACAGAAACAGTAGGAGCGGACTCATTGCTAACATTGCTGGTAGTCTCAGCAACCACACTCTCATGCAGTATAGGGCTTGTATCATTCCTGCTTCTTTTCCATGAGAAAACATTACCATTCCTGAAGTCACCAAAGTCTCTCTGCAACTTTCTGACTTTGGTCACTTGCAACCTTTTTTCATAATTCTGAATGTTCTCATACAGGGTATCCATCTTATCACCTAATGCAGTTGGTGAGTAATTGTCATAAATAGCATTCTGTAACCTGTTGATTTCAGACATTAACTCTTCCTCTTGTGGATGAAAAAAATCAATAAGCAGTTGCAGATACCTTGCGTTGCATTCAAGGTTAATCAATTGCCATTGTCTAAGCAGCTCTGGATAGGTTTGTCCATACGTGGGCATGGTTAAGACTCTCAGGCCTCTCGGTACAACACCTTGTTTGAGTGAGGCTTCTAAATGAAAGCGCTGCCACTGCAGTCGCTTAAATTTATAAAGTTTATTTTCTACATCTTTATACTTAACCAAAAAGCCTTCACGATTAGCAAGATCTTCTCCCACACTACCAGCACCTGTAGATATGTCCACTTGAAGTAAAGGATTACTACTCAAATTCAACAAAGTATTAAAGCATTCCAATGAGTGTGCTCAGTTCATTTGAAGTTTTAGCATTAAGACTGGATATCTCTTCAGACGTTCCTTTCATCATACCTTCTACCATGTTCACTTGATGCATAAACACCAAAACGAATATAAACAAAGAATATAGCCTCAGGCAATAAAACAACCAGAGCAAAAAGAAGCAAATGAGAAAAACACTGTACCACTGGATGTAACACAGCAGAATATCCAATTTATTGTAAGTAAGCGCTTTCAAGGGTTCACCTCTTCACCAGACTTAGATAAAAATGACTTAAAACAACCACATTAAATAGTACTCCAATAACCATTAGTTGCCCCTTTAGTTTGGGAATTCACCTTATTCCCATTGCTGAGCCATTCATATAAACAAGGGACAACATTTGGGTTTACAGCAACATTTAGTGTTTCATGATTATTATTTACATTGACCTCATTCACTCTTAGCACCGGCCTCGAAGCAAGTTGTGCTGCCAGATTCCCATCTGTATTGTTCATTAAACCTTGCAAATCCGAACATGTATTCCGAGTCTGTTTGATAGAAACAGGGTGTGTTGTGAGTTGCGATAAAGACATCTGTTCAAGTCTGTCAAGCCATTGATTTAGTTGCTGGATAAGTATAGTTAGCTCTCCCAGAGATTCATTTGTTGTTGGGGGAACACTCTGCACCATTGAATTCGATTGTAAATCATTGGATTGTGCTGCTTCCATCTGCACACTGTAAGCAAGACAAAGCAACTGATACCAAAAATAAATCCCAAAAAGGCAAACAGTGCAGACCAGAAGTAGAAATCCACAAAATAATTTATTCTCCACAAAATAAGTGCGTTTGTCCCAAAGTTAAAATTACAGGAACTTCATCAGATACAAGTTAAAACAGTAAAAAGCATTTTAAATACTAAAGCACAGTGACATAACTTCCTTTCTCAGGGCAGTGAGCACTGCTTACTCAAACCACACCCCCTTGACACAAACAGAACAAACACACAGCCCAGCTCAGAATACATAAAAAATGCAATTGTGAGCGTAAATTAAGCTTTAAATGATCCATGAGAAAAAATAAAAATGTAAAACTATCTTATAAAAAGTAAATATGTATATCTGAAAGCAGTTAATCATATTTATACTCTAACCTTACCTTTCCAGTGCTTTTAACTTTAAAAGACTAGAAATAGAGAGACTGTCATTAAGTCCTGGCCAAGATAAAGAATTTAAATGCAGCTGCCAGGATAATTCTCTCTTTTCCAGAATAAAAGGCCATGCTTCCCCTCTTTCAGACTACATTAATACTACTACCTTCTTGAAATTTACTCATTCCATAAGTGAGGATGAGATTTCTTACCTAGATGTGTTGTTAAAAAGGGTGAATAGTGGATTTGTGGCTGAAATTTATTGTAAAAAAAAACTTATTCAAATAGTTTCTTCCATTTTATCAGCAACCACCCATTAACAGAAAAACAGGCGGTTGTGAAAGGCCAGTTTGTTAGGGCAGACAATATGGTGGGTTTATGGCAAGCCTTTATTGATGAATGTGTGAATTTGAAGAATGTTTGCCAAAAAAGGCCACCCTGACATCTTATTAAATGAAATCATGGATGAAGTTAAGGAAAAAAGGCACAATGGTTATTTTTTTATCAATTTTAAGGGCCAAAGTACATGAGAATTTAGATACAACCGAGGTGGTCGTATCAAACAGTAATAATGATGGTCCTACTATACCACAAATAGAACACATTGGAGTAGCTTTCCCTAGTGTTGAACAAACACCACAACAGTGGGATAGTATTAACTATCAGTCCAGTTTTTCTACAATGTTTTCAAATGATTTTTTTGTTATTAAAAACATTCTTGTTAAAAACTGGCACTTTATTAGTAATGACAAAAATTTAAGAGAATTAGTGGGAGACAGCCCCTCTTGTAATTATAGGAAAGTCTTCAAACATCGACAATCTCGAACAACTGTTGGACATATGTTTAAATGTGGTCGATGTAAGTTTTGTCCCTATATTTTGGAAGGGAGTGGATTTATTGTTAACAAGATGAAAATAAGAATTCCTGGTAGATGTAGTGTACTACTGAAAGGTTAGTCTACCTTCCATTATGTATGGACTATAACTGTTTCTATGTGGGGAAGACGGAATGGAAACTGAAAAATAGGATAAGTGAACGTGTTCGTAATATTTGTGATGTTTGTGAAACAAATGCCTTAGCTAAACATATTTCACTGAATGTAGGACATACTTTCAAGTTTATTATATTAGATGTTTTATCTGTGTCTGAAGGGGGGGGGGGGGCATGGCCTTACATTCTGGAAAAGAGAGAATTATCCTGGCAGCTGCATTTAAATTCTTTGTCTTGGCCAGGATGTAATGACAGTCTCTCCATTTCTAGTCTCTTAAAGTTAAAAGCACTAGAAAGGTAAAGTTAAGAGTATGTTGTTGTGTCTTTTGGCTTTTCCCGGTTAGGGGTCGCCACAGCGGAACTCCAGTCCACTAATGATTGGTAGTTGATTTTTACATGCCGAGTTACCAGCCCTGATGCACAACCTTCAACGAAGGTATGCCCATTCATGCATGTCTCCACGCAGAAGACACTCTAGCTGAGAATCGAACCGGACAGCATCTTATTGTGAGGCAACAATGCTAAATAGGATTAATTGCTTTCAGATATACATATTTACTTTTTATAAGATATTTTTACGTTTTTATTTTTTCTCATGGATCATTTAAAGCTTAATTTACGCTCACAATTACATTTTATATGTATTCTGAGCTGGGCTGTGTGCTTGTTCTGTGCTTGTGTTAAGGGGGTGTGGTTTGAGTAAGCAGTGCTCACTGCCCTGAGAAAGGAAATGATGTCACTGTGCTTTAGTATTTAAAATGCTTTTTACTGTTTTAAATTGTATCTGATGAAGTTCCTGTAATTTTAACTTTGGGACGAACACGCTTATTTTGTGGAGAATAAATCATTTTGTGGATTTCTACACTGTGTGTATCACAAGGATCTGTGCTGTGCCCTCTACTGTTTGGAATGTATTTCTCAGAAGTCCAGGTGAAATTAGATGGCCTTTGGCTTACCAAGTTCTCTGATGACTGCAAACTGGGTGCAATCATTGTGTTCCCTAACTATGTTAACATATTACAAAAGGGGTTAACACAGACAAACGATTGGTGCCAAAGCCATGGACTCAAACTAAACACAGAAAAGTGCATTATTATCCCCTTTGTCCCCTTTGGCAAAGGGGATGTCCCTGTAAATTACAATATAGACAGTACCTCCCTAAGCTCAAACCCAGTGATGTGAGATTTGGGAACACAGGTTGATAGTAGCCTAAACTTCAGTCACTATGTGTCCACATCGGTGAGGAAAGACTTCTACATTGCAATTTTCATAAGTAAGGGCATTGCATCCCGGACTAAGGATGTTATAACTCCTCTGTACTTAACCCTCATCAGAGCACTAATAGAGTTTAATGCTCCCTTCTGTATATACCTCACCAGACACCTGCAGCAGCTGGAGAGACCACAGAGGCTTCTTATCAAGAAAATACAGGGCCTGCAAAACATGACCTACAGGGATAGACTGAAAGTCCTGTCACTGTACTCTGTATCTTATAGGGTCCTGAGAGGCGATTTGTGCCTGGCCTACAGAGCAGTCTCTGATCCAGCCCTAATGGAAATGCTACACATCCGCAAGTCAAATAGGACAAGATTCACTCACTCACTCCAGCGATCTTAACCTTGCCTGTGACATCAACAAGACATGCTGGAGAGACCAGAGATCCCAGAGATTGCCGCTCCTCTGAAATAAACTTCCCAATTCATGTATAATGACCCTAGTTAAATGAAACTTGGACAATTGGATGGGAAACCATAAATTGACCCAGAATGACACCTATGTCCCTCATGGACAGGGGCAGCCTGTGCTAATCATCGACTTGCACTGCAAATATAGACCATCTAACATGGTCAGTTAAGGAATATGGGTATAACACGACTAGGCTTATAAAGGCTCTAGGACAATTAGCCTAGTAACCTCCTATGAGCGTATGTTATTAAGTCTCTTTCTTCTTTCTTATCATTTCCTCATTTCTCTTCAAAACAGCTATTTCCTTCTTTTATTATCTTTACTTCTCTTTCATAGCCCTTTCTATGTTACTGTGAGTATAGTCTTTCTAATTTTCCAGAGTTTACCCTCCTTACCTATTGCTTTCTAGCTCCCTGTTGATTTTTCAAGCATTTCTTCCATGTTCCTATAGTTTGCCCCTATATAATGCCTGCCTGGCATTTTGTATATAGACCTATTCCCCTTTTCCATAAATTAAATCACAGTGTAGACTAGTCACTACTTTCTAATGTTGCTGTTACCTCTATGTACAGGCTTGACTTCTTCTACTGCCCTCAGTACGACATCTCATAACCTGGTTTCCATGAATTCTCCTGAACATGTTGGCAAAACCCCTCCTGATTCAGGAGTGAAACCACCTCATTTTCCTCTTTATCTGACATACTGGAATGGTCCACTCATTTCCTGTGGAGTTCAGGTCACCCATGGCACTTATTAAAATCACTTTTTTCTTCTACCATAATGATTTTACTCTTTCTTTCAAGTTTTGTCATCATGTACGTTAACATCCAGCAGCCTGTATATGCTAACTATCCATTACCCTTTGTCTACCTCTAGCTTGACTGCAACTGCACAGACCATAGGTGTTAGTCTCTTTATTCATCATTAACCTTTACATTTTTCTTATACAGCTCCATTCACCACTTACTTATCTCCAAATTAACTTTCTTTAATCCTGTAAGCCCACAACCCTCAAATGCTCATAAACCTGACTGCTCAAGAGTTTTGCAAAATTTATCTAAGTAATTTAGTGTCAGTTCCAGTGTCTTTAAATGTGATCCAAAAATATTATCCAGAATCCTAAAATAAGCTCAGCATCTGAAACGGCACTTCCTATTGATCATCCCCACACAATTAATGTTCAGTAATAGTCTCCTCTTCATCAAAAGCTGACAACCAAACTCTCCTTCGACTAGTCCAAATTATGTCATCTCTATTTAATTCAGCATTAATTCAGGGAGAGGAAGATGGTCCTAACAGTCTCACACACTTAGTAGATTTGCAACATCATTTTCTTCTGCACAGCTGCTAACTGGGCACATAACACAGTGCTGCACACTATAATTTACAGAAACAGTGATACCCAGTAGCACCAACAAATGACAAAAATCGAATAGTAGTTTAGTCACATGAATCTCCCAAATCAGTTCAATGCCCTGCATAGGTGATGGTTAGTTCAGTGCCCTAAAAATACCTAAACAAACACTCTCTTTGTGAATATGACACTAACAGTGTTGAATGATGGGTAAAGTGCCCTGCTGTTTTTATCATATGAGACTAACACCTTCCTTTCACTAATCCCAGATTAATGCCCAAATCATCACTGCCAAGGCATAGAAAAGTTCCTTCCATGAAAGTGCTACTAAAAGAATTAGATAAAAATTGCAGTAAAAAAATGAAAACCCTTTTTCCTTTCTTTGCGGCTTTTTAACTTCTTTCTTATCCACAACCCTTAGTGTTTCAGCATACTGTCTTCCTAGGCCGCCTCAGACATTAGCCTTACATTACATTTCTTTAATAAGCTCAGATAAGTCACATGATACTTTACTCATTGCTTTGCTCAGATAAGTCACATGATACTTTACTCATTGCTTTGCTCAGATAAGTCACATGATACTTTACTCATTGCTTTATTTTCCATCAAATAATTTGTTTATTCTGCTTCCTAATAACACATTATACATAGTTATGCATTTGCAGTTGTGAACTTTTATTTATTTTTTTTTCATACAGAATTTACTCGATGAATAGCTTAATAAGATTACTGTATTCATTCTGTTTGGATACACATTATTATATTTAACAATAAAAAATCTTCCAGTTTTCCTAAATATTTTTATTTTGCTCTTTTTTCCAAGTAACAGCTGTAAGTGCTTGACTGCCTCCATAATTTAGCAGTTTACCCCTATTAATCTCATTTCTGTTCCTACTTCCTTTATACCCCCTGCAGCCCTACACACATTTCTGAGTTAGCATATAATGGCAGTTTAAGACATACCACGTTAGTCCCTGACATATGTTTCTGCAAAGTGCACTGCTTTGTAATCGTGTTTTCTCACCCTACATTTAGGGATTTGTGTAGCTTTTCCATTCCATGCCTCACTAGTTTGCAGGATGAGCTATTTTGCTTGTCATGTGTACTCCTGTAACTTCATATTGTCTTGCCATCTACTGCTTTACTCACTTCATGAATGGTTTTAGAAATGCATTCTACAACATCCCCTCTCTATGTAATATGCTTTTCTCAGCTAGATCTGTCAGATCTTTTGTCTCCTAGGGCCAGATTCAATAAAGTCTACACTAAGTGTACACTGAGTGTACACAATATGTATTCAGTACAATTCTTTTCACATTTTTGTGATTTCTAGTCAGTCAGAAAGATTACACTAAGTGTACATGTGGTCTACAGGTTGTGATAACCTTTATGAATCCCTGTCAGTATTTAAAACTGCAAGAATATCAGTATGAAAACTAAAATTATGAGGAAGAAGATGTGTGTTATGTCTGTGTTGTCTGTTCACTCAGAACATTATACAGTTAGTATAGGTGTTATTGAATCCTGGCCTAGTCTTTTTGGCTTTCTTTCCAAGGTTAGTTCCCATGTGATCCACCAGTTACAGACCAGCAGGTTTTACTCCCTGTAGTCTTACAGCCCCACAGTCCTTTGCGGCATGACACATTCTTTTCACTGTGGCCACACATACCTCTCAACCTCTTAGATCAGAAAATCTGGACAAAGCCATAAATAATGTAGGGACAAAGGCCCCAAAATAGGGACACTTTTTAAATATTGCTCTTACAAATTTAGAAAGTTGATAGAATAACAGGTTTTGCATTAACATAAATGTTTTGAAGAGTATAAAGTCATAAACTCAAACGTCTCTCATTAGTTTCTAACTTCAACCCTCAATAATTTGCCAGAAAACCACAATTTTATGAGAAACAGATCAAAAATATGAGGCAAAAATCTGGATATTCTGCGAAAATCAGTACAGTTGAGAGGAATGTTGCCACATATGAGCATCATTCACTAATCATGCATCCTAACCTACTTAATAAATTGCTACTACGTGTCTTGGGCATTTTTTAACATTTACCTGCCTTTGGTTGTTGCTATATTGTTTAATCGATTATGCGTAATCATTTTTCATATTTTATGTATTCCCCATTCTGCAGGATGTGTTTTGTTAGATTTGAAGAAGGACTGTTTAGGTCTGAAAGAGCTCATCTGGTTTACTTATTTCTTTGTTCTTTGTTTGTAATAAAGTATTTTTTTTTTACTCTCAACTTGGTGGATGCACGGAGCTTTTCTATTTTAATTTTGACTCTTTTCTCCAGAGCTTATTCTTTGGTGGTCCATTCTCCTGTGCGGTACGGTTTATATATACATATTCACGTAATATATGTATATATATATATATATATATATATATATATATATGTAGACATATATAGACATATATATATATATATATATATATATATATATATATATATATATATATATATAAACACACACACACACACACACACACACATATATATATATAAATATAACTTTGACCCATCGAAATTAGGTTTCTCTGAAATGTAATTTCACAACCCCAGTTTTTGCAAAAGTACATTTATCCAAAAATGCACTTTCGCGAAAAACCGAGTCAATGAAAAGCAACCCAGGTTGTTGCTATACATTGCAGCTTAGTGGAGATAAGGGACTATTCCCTTTTCCCCACTGTAGTGCAATCTCGGTGTTAGAATAAATAAGTAGTGGGGGTGTGAAGGGCACAGCCCCCCTGCATAAATGTGTTTAGTGTTGTCATGGTTTTTTTTTTGTTTGGTTTTCGTTGACTCTTTTTTTGCAAAAGTGCATTTTCGGATAAATGCACTTTTGGAAAAACGAGGTCACGAAATTATGTTTCGGAGAAACGTAATTTCTGTGTGGGTCGTGGTAGACCCACACACACACACACACACATATATACATATATATATATATATGTCTAGGACACATGCTCGACTAGCATATGTCCAAATCACAAAACATCGAACACACATACACGAAAGCACTTAACATCGAAAAGCGCTTCCGTGTATGTGTAGTTCAAAAAAAAAATCTACGTTTCTGCAGGGGGGGCTTTGCCCCCCTGCACCCCCCCACTTTAATATTCTCATGCCGAGATCGCACTACAGTGGGGAAAAGGGAAATTTCCCTTACCCGCACTGTAGTCCGATCTGCGAAACAGGCACACATACACGGAAGCGCTTTTTGATGTTAAGCGCTTTTGTGTATGTGTGTTCAATATTTTGTGATTCGGACATATGCTAGTCGAGCATGTGTCCGGATCCCATATATATATATATATATATATATATATATATATATATATATATATATATACACACATACACACACACACAGACACACACACACACACACACACACACACACACACACACACACACACACACACACACACACACACACACAGTCAACTATTGAGTCATTTAACAAAATACTCAAACTTAAATTATGATAAATATGTTTTGTATTAAATTCTAGCATATCCCTTTGGATAAAATAAATTGTTTCAAAAGGTGTATACCTTAGCATACAATGTGGTGTATACCTGGCTAAATCCATGTATTGCGCATGAATCTTAGTTTGTCATGCTGTTTTCACCTTTTAATAAGTAAATTAAGTACTTGTAGTGGTGCAGCGGTTAATGCTGTCGCCTCACAGCAAAAGGTTCTCCGGTTTGATTCTCGGCTGGGGTGCCTTCTGTGTGGAGTTTGCATGTTCTCCCTGTTTTCGCGTGGGTTTCCTCCGGGTTCTCCAATTTCCTCCCACATTCTAAAGACATGCTTCTGGAGCATTTCTCTCCAGGCCTCTGCTGAAAACAGGATCTGTGGAACCTAGTCGGACTTTCCCGGTCAACAAATGTTAAATAAAATAAAATAAATAAATAAAATTGTGTAAGCATCATAAGAGATGCTTATATCAGAGACTTGAAAATATCTTCTTTGCTGGCCAGTGTTGCTACTCAAAATGTGTACTGGAAAAAGGACACAAAGTACAGAAAGCTTTGTAGAATTTTATGTCCTCTCTCAAACAGAAAGGCACCATGTTGCCAAAATACTTGGTTGATGACGTCATTTTTGGGGTCACTGAAGTAGGGGGTTACAGGGATTGGGTCGCTTGGGTGCCATAGTCCTAGGTGACATAAAATACAAAAGAAGGATACTATACATAAATACCACATAAATAAAAGTCCTGCTTAGATATAACACATATTATTAGTTTTTCAATATTACCCACTGGAGAAACAAAAAAGCTTTCAAGTTATTCAAATATAAAAAAGGGTTATATGGTTGTAACATATCACAGTCAAACACAAACCAAGGTTTGATCCAAAGGAAGGAGCAACAATAGTAAAGCAAACCTCTGTAAAAACATTTGGTTGTGCTAACACAAAAATGGAACATGGCTCCTCCACCCTCAAAACAACAGCCAATGACATTTTTGTACCAAACAAAGGAATAAAACATCAGTGAATTAAGTGCTATCAAAGCTGTCCCAAAAACATGTACACATTTACCACAGAACATTCATTTTTATGCAATTGCCAGTCACCTGTACCTGTGGTGAGCACTCCCCTAGAGGTGTCTGTGGGCCATCCTAGAAAGCTAACACCCCTGGTCAATGACACTATAGCACATTTACATTTCACTGGAATAACAATAGAAGAGTGTAATTGTAACAGTAACATTTGTGATGAAAGTTAATATGGCTGTGCATCTGAGAAAGTAAAATGCCCTGACAAAAATGCCTATACCATCAGTAAACTTCTAAGGAGTGTATACCATACCTCCCAACTGTACCAAGTTACTCGTTTTTTACCGAGTTTTGGGGTCAAATAATGGGGTGCCACAATTCCCGAGTGGCACCCCTTCATTTCCAATTTTCCCAGCTTTTTTTAAAATTTTGTTTCCATGTTTTTGAGCTGACATCATTGCGTGTGCACAATGCCATCAGCTCCATTAGCCTGTCAGAATTGAGCTCTCAGCTTTCGCGTGTGTCGTGCATTCATTTGTTTTGAACTCATTGCGAGCGGGAAGGAAACAACTGCAATTTGCAAACTGCTGCTGTGATTAATGGATATATTCTACTGCATGTGGGAATGGATTATTTCGTCTGAATGCTGTGAGTGGGAACGGATTATTTCTTCTTTTCTGAATGCTTCTGCCGCCTGTGCGAGCAGGAAGGACATGACTGCTGTGCTGCATGGAGGGTAAGAAACAAACGCTTTCATGGAGGGGAATCAGGTAGGTGTGTGTGTGTGTGTGTGTGTGTGTGTGTGTGTGTGTGTGTGTGTGTGTGTGAGACTGCCATGTGTGCAAACATACCTAATTCATCTGTCCTTTTTCTGTAAAGACAGAAAAGCACACTGCATGTTTCTGGCATGAGCAACTGGCTACCTGCTTCATTATGTGTGTATCTGTATGACATTACAAAAGGCATTAATGATCTTCAGAAGACAGCTGTTGTTGGACACACATCCCAAATATTAGCATTCTGCAGAAAGCCAATAATTAGTTATACAATACACGATGGACATTTAAGAAATGTTTAAATGCATTTTTACATCTGGAGCATTAAATGTTATATCATAAAATTAGGATGCATTGCTTTGTAATAAATATGTGCAATTTAGACAGCTAAAATTTGCCTGTAAATAAGATTGTCATTGTTTTATTCTTCTACTTTCTGTTTTAATCCAGAAAGCTGCTTTGACTGTTCTTTTTCATATTGAATATCATAACGATTTTGATATGTTTGTTCTTTGTTTCTGAATGTTTGACATTTTTTTTGTAACCTTCGATGGCACATTTGACAGCCAAAGATTTTTTTTCTTTGATTTGCATATTCATGTTAAATATAGGTTTGCTTGTCTATGACAGATGCTTTATTTGAACCAGCCACTTTAGTAAAGCACATTTCATTTATTAGCCAGTTCTATTTAATGTTGTTTGCTTAGTTCTTGGGTGATTTTCCTACTTATTCATAAACTGTCCTTTAATAATAAGATTGCTGCCATGTGTGTGTGTGTGTGTGTGTGTGTGTGTGTGTGTGTAAAATGCCCTGGTTAGGGCGTAGGCTACTTTTTTTTTTGTTAAAGTTCAGAGGTTTGACCATATATCAATATCACATAGGCCTATCATACTGTGTTGTGCTGCGGTACCTTTTATTACTTCTTCAGACGTGGGCAAAGCAAGAGACGCACCCAAAAGGAATTAACCAAAAACTGTTAATATAAGTGCTTTCATTTGAAAATTTCAACGAACTTCTTCAGACATCATGCCTGAAGAAGTTTGTTGTAATTTTCGAATGAAAGCGCTTATGTTAAAACAGTTTTAGGTTAATTCCTTTTGTGTGCGCCTCTTGTCTTGCCATTATCCTGGGCCGTTTGTGTTATACTAATGTGGATCTAGCCAGCTTTGTAGTGTAGGTGTTAACTTGACAGTCTTGTTGCTATTATGGACAGTTAACTGTAGGGATTGGGAATTGTTCTGTTCCCTTTCATTTTGAGTGGCTGTAACTTCTCTGTTCCTAGGAATGGCTGACATATATTTAGCATTCCGTTATAAGCCTGCTGTTGTTTGATATGTAGTGGTACAGACCCTGCTCTAACATGACATGCAGGCATGAAATATTGCATAATAACTATAATAATCAATTAGAAGAGGTTAGAAAATATTGGGAAGAGACCTGAAAAGCAGTTTACAAGAGAACAGTGGGAGCCTGGGAGGACATATGTATTTCTCCAGGTATGCAACAAAGTGCAGAAAGTTTAGGATCTTTGCATGGAAGTGTTTGCATACATAATTTTTATACCTCAAGCTGACTTCAAAGAATTTTTTCTCAGATAGATAACAAATGTTGGGGGTGGGATGGGAAAGAAGTGATAACTGGGCACATATGTTTTGGGAGTGTAATTATTTGGCATATTTAAAAAATTCCATGTAGTGGACTCTTGTCAGAAATATTTTTGGTTGTAACTAAGAAACTGATTCTTTTGAGCTGGGACAGGGGATCTGAATTGTCTAGACATAGTAAGGCATTGTTGCCTGTGAAAAAAAGCAATTGCTAGAAAATGAAAATCAACGTCTATACCAACTTTATTTGAAGTGCTGAATATTATATAAGAAATAAGTAAAAGAACTGGAAGAGAAACCATCAGAAAGGGAAGGAGCAAATTACATAGAAATAAATGGAAATCGTGGAAACAGTACATGTAGAATAATCAGGAGAATGAGTGAGATTTATGAAAGGCAGGAATTAAGCAATTTATATAATGTTGGAGTGATGATAAAGGGAAAGAAAAGACATGATGTGTAATGTATGTAACTGGGAAAATGTTAATATGGTTTGCTTATTTTCTGTTACTATATGTTTGCTTATGTCTTAAGTGATAATTTAATAAAGGTGTTTAAAATTGGGTGAAGGAAGGGGGGGCATTGAATCTCACATTTAGGTGTGTACACTGTATAAGTTACACACACACACACACACACACACACACACACACACACACACACACACACACACACACACACACACACACACTGTTCTGGTTTATATTTTGTGTTATTTAATGAAGAAGGCTGAAGTGCAGCTGCAGTTAATTTAATTTTTATAAAAGAAAATTGTATTTTAATTTTGTACAAGTTCAAATATTAATATAAATAAAAACACTACTGTTCAGCTTATTTTCTGTTATATGATCATATTTTGGTTATCTGTTCTTTAGTTTGTGTTTAAAATTTGGTATCCCACAATTCCATTGGAGTGGGTGGGGTTACATAATTATGTATGCACATTTTATAGTAATCAGCGTACAGATTTGTACCTATTTTTCATGGATCTTTGTCCAGATTTTTGATATTTCCAGGTTGAAAGGTATGGTGCATACAAATAAAAGTAGCATTTGTTAATGTGTGTGTGTGTGTGTGTGTGTCTGTGTGTGTGTGTGTGTGTGTGTGTGTGTGTGTGTGTATATATATATATATATATATATATATATAGTGTGTGCATGTGTGTGTGTGTGTGTGTGTGTGTGTGTGTGTGTGTGTGTGTATTTTTTCCCTAGTGACATAAGAAAATCCAGTATATAACTGGAAAATGCAATCTTACCTTATCAAGATCAGTAGTCTTCTGTGCAGATAAATCCAAAGTAATAGCAATCTTCTTCTGTGTTATCTACATAAATAGGTCTCCTCACCTTCGGGTTCCCTAGCTACAGGGTTCCCTTTTTATAGTGTAGATTGAGGCCTGTGAGGATGGTGACAATGCAAATGAGGTGTGAACGCATTAGAATTGCTGAATCTCAAATTCGTAGCTCCACGTATCAGATGTAAACATAGTGCATGCACTCCCTCATTGTTTGTTGCTATTGATTACTGATAGGGAGAAGGGAAAATACAGCAGCAATTCAGACTCCCTTACCTCCAGTGGGTGTGTCAACCAGGTTAGACTTACAAAGTTTAGAAGTAATTGTATCAAGGTTTTAAATGTTAGTAAGTAGCACATATTTCACAGTTTCTGTTCAGTAATATCCAACCTCCCATGAATTTGTTGAAAATTGTATATGATTGTCATTTAATATTCTTAGGCATTTTAAGGACAATGATACAAAATGCTTTACAGACTGCATGTCTCAGATTACTGCTCAGATAAGAGAAGAATGAATAGCATACAAGAATAGGACAGAGCTGCATTTCTGCAAACAATAGTCATAAATTGGTTGTGTGATCACTCATTGCACTACGTCTGAAATTAGCACATGTATAGACAACTCAGAAGTGTACAAGTGCCATATATCCTGTTAATACTGTGCATGATTTTAGACTTGCTTGAATGTGCAACGATTTTCATTCCTGCTGCAAAGCTCTTTCTGTGACAAAGAGAGATAAGACACTGTGTTTTGTAGGTTCATTGGTGTGAGAGTTCAAATCCAGACTTGTATAAAAACTTTCATGTGTACTAACATTTATTTTGTAATGTTGTTTATTATATATATATATATATATATATATATACCACCGTAACAGATACAAGCATGCAAAATCTGAAGGTAATGCTAGTCAGTGCTAGAAGTCTAAACCTCAAAATGCACTCTCTCAAGGCACTCCTAAAAATGGAGAACATCGATATCTGTGCAGTAACTGAGACCTGGTTCAAGGCTCCAGAGAGCACCCCTGTAATACCAGGCTACAACTCTTACCACACTTTTCGGCCACAAAACCAAGACCGAAACACTAGGTGGAGGAGTGTCCATATTCACCAAGGATATTTACACCTCCAGGCTAGTTGCTCAACACAATGCATCTGAAATTCTCCAGGTGCAACTAACACTAGGTAAGACTGCAATCCAAATTGTAGCTTGCTACAGATCTCCCATCATGCCCCAAGATTCTCACTACACCTTTCTAAACATACTGGAAAAATATTAAGATACAACCAAACACCCTAATACTGGGTGATTTCAACTACCCTGCCATTAACTGGGAAAACTACTCGGGTACCAACTCCTTTTCCCAACGGTTCTTGGAATTCATAAATTCCAATGCCCTGGATCAACTAATCCATTGTCCCACCAGGGGCTCCAATATCCTAGATCTGGTCATTACCAACATGGGAGATGGATACTCCACAATAGTAGTCACCCCCTCATTGGTTAGGTCTGACCATAAGCAAATCACCCTTGACATCCACATCCCACCCCCACCCCCCAGTAAGGAAACCTCCTTAAAAAACTTCTCCAAAGCCAACTTCATGCTACTGAACTCAGAAGTGACAAACTTCATGACACCCATGCAGATGGGATCGGAAAGTTCGACTGCAGAATCCTACACTAAGGCACTGTAGAGCACATCCACTCGTGCATGAATCGTGCCATCCCAAATAGAACCAAAATGCTCTTCTCCAAAAAAAAGGAAGCCAATCTGGTGGTCCCCTGCTATAAACAAACTATACAACAGAAGGAAGAAACTGTTTCAGAAAAGAGGAAAATCCCAGGATGTAAAAAACTCCATCACCAGCATCAGTAAGAAGCTGAGATCCCTCATAAAATCCTCAAAATCTAGTTACGAAAATAAAATTGCCAAAGATTCCAAAGACATCCACAAGGCATTCTATAGTTATGTCAAGAATCTAAATGGCAATGCCCAGATCTGCTCTGAGCTACAACAGAATGGCATTAAATATACTGATCCCAAGGATAATGCCAATATCCTGGCAGATCGATTTAGTGCCAACTTCACCCCCCTCTCACCCCCTAAAGGGCCCATCTCAATACAAAAAGATTACCAAATTCTGGTAATCACAGCCACACAGGTAGAAACCACACTCTCTAAAGCTAAGAATACAGCACCCATGGGACCAGATGACATCCCAGACTGTGTACTACATGAACTACAAAATGAACTGGCACCTCACCTAAGTGTCATGTTTAATCATAGCCTCACCTCAGGCTTCGTGCCCACTGAGTGGCGCACAGCTACAGTTATCCCACTCCACAAGGGGGGATCCGCCTTGGATCCCAGGAACTACCATCCCATCAGTCTGACAAGCCTGATCTGCAAGGGCATGGAACGCATTATCATGGAACTTATAAACAAAGACATTGGCAACCTTCAAACACTGGACACAGCCCAGTTTGGGTTTGTGAAGGGCCGATCTTGTCTCCTGAATCTGATTGACTTCTTTGAATCAATCTCCAGAGCTGTGGACGAGGGTAAGGCGGTCCACACAGCCTATCTGGACCTTGCCAAGGCCTTCAACACCATCCCCCACTCTAGAATCATAGATAAACTTACTAAGCTGGGCATGAATCCCTACGTCACTCGATGGGTTGCCAACTGACTTACTGACAGAACCCAGACTGTAAAAGTAGCTGTCTCCAAATCTAGCTCCAGACAAGTGACAAGTGGAGTACCTCATGGTTCAGTCCAGGGACCACTCTTGTTTGGCATCTACTTTTCCGAAGTACAGGCCAACACTAAGGGACTCTGGCTAACAAAGTTCGCAGATGACTGCAAACTGGGAGCCATTATTGAATCCCCAAATGATGTGGATATTCTACAAAAGGGCCTTACAGAAACAGATGCCTGGTGCCAGAGCCATGGGCTCAAGCTTAATGCCAAGAAATGTATAGTTATCCCCTTTGGAAAAAAACATGTACCCATGAATTACCACATAGGTGGCAGTACAATAACATTGAAAGTGTGATGAGAGACTTAGGGACACAGGTGGACAGTGGTCTCACTTTCGATAACCACATCGCCACAACAGTCAGGAAATCCTTCTATGTGGCACACCTCATCACGTAGGGCTTTTCATCCAGATAAAAGGAGGTCATTGTCCCACTGTACTCATCCCTCATTAGACCCATTATAGAGTATAATGCCCCGTTTGGTATGTACCTCACAAGACATCTGCAACAGCTGGAAAGGCCACAGAAATACCTCACTAAATGAATCACAGGCCTAAAGCAGATACCATATGCTGACCATCTAAAAAAACTCCAGTTATACTCTGTGGCATATCGTCTACTGAGAGGTGATCTCTGCTTAACATACAAGGCCATGTCAAACTCTGAGCTGTTGGACATGCTCCACTTAAAGAAATCCCAATCCCTCAGAGCCACATGCTCCAGGGATCTAAACCTTGTCATCACAATGAACTAAACATGCTGGAGGGATAGGTTACCGACCTAGAGACTCCCCATACTCTGGAATAGACTGCCCATACATGTCAAGCAGAGCGCCTCCTTGGCTCTCTTCAAAAGGAACCTTGATGATTGGATGGGAGATAGGAAATTCACCCCGGGGATCATGTCAGTCACCCTGCTAGACAGGGGTCCAGAGAAGTAAATATTGTGGGAAGAAATATCCAGGGAATTGTTATGGCTAGGCTTGTATAGGCCTTAGGGCCGATAACCTAGTACCAACCTATGAACCTATGAACATATATATATATATATATATATATATATATATATATATGTTTACTATTAAAATTTCAACTCAGCTTCGGTCGACTGTTTAAAATGCTGAATTTGAAATTTCGAATAGTAAACCAAAGCGAAAATTAATACATCGACCTCTGTGGTTCGATGTATTCAACATAGCAGGAGGTGATGTCACTCACCTCTTGCTATGCACAGTAATGTACAGTTGAACTCTACAGTCAACTGTACATTAATTCTACTATTTTGCACATCTGCTAAACATGGTGATCCACACAATATATACTATCTGTAGATCACAGTTCAAGCCCCACATTTGTCTATTAAATATCAAACCTAAGAAACAGGTTTAGCTTTGCTTCTCATGTTTGAGCATCGCTTACCACCATACAAACCTGGAGTACTGGCCCACACGCAAAACAGACAGAACACCTGCAGACAGGATGTAGACATTCTTGAATTCAGAAAAGATACATTGTTGCATGAAACCTGATAAGTGGCATTGTGAGGCAGTTAGCAACCTCCCCCAATACACACAGGTCTAGAACACCTGCAAAGAGGAAGCAGGCAGTAGACGATTTCTAAACAGATACATTCTATCCTCCATGGTTTTGCTGCTGCACAAACATGTTAAGCAGTCTTGCGTGGTGGTTAACACTCAGACGTTAAGAATGAATATGAAAATATCTAACTGTTTTTTAACTATTCCTGTGGCAGCAGGTTAAGTGTAGAGCTGCAGTACAGATGATCCTGGGTTCTAATACAGCAAATTCCAATCATTTTTACTGTTGTTCCATTAACTTCACATAAAAAAAGTATTACACACTCCCAATTTTAATTAAGGGTTGTACACTCAATTTTAATAAGCTCATATGAATTATTTGTGTTAGTGAGGGTATACTGACTAATATGTTTCTGTAGTAATAATTGTGTTCTCTGGCCTTGGATGGTCTTTAATCTTCAATAATATACATACACACAGGAATGAATAAACCAAGACCTTGTCAGGTCACATACATACATGGCTAACCCTTCAGTCTATCATGTGTATTGATATGTAAATAATGAGTATGTCTGAGAAGCAATTCTTCTGTGGCAATGATGAACAATTACTGCTGTGGAAGAAAATGTTTTGTCCCTTATGCATAAGTTTGAATCCCTTGTAAAAATTAATTTTATCAGCGTGTAAGGCCACGCAAAAAATATGTTAAGTCATAAAATGTATGCCCCAGTACATGTCTGCAAAGTTAAATCACCTATCAGTTACAGCAGCAGCCATCTTCAAACCAATGCCAAATGTCAGATTAGCCTTCCAGTTTCCAAAACTGCTTTCTTCTCTGTTTGGCACTGTTGTTGTCTGCTTAGCATTGCACAAAAGTGGTTGGCATTGTTGTTTGGGTTTGCACACTACCAGTAAATGAAATAACAGGCATTGGCAGGAAATCATTCTTAGCTATTGCTATTCTCCTTAGTTGGACATGACTGGTGGTAGAAGGGAAGGTGCCCAATTTAAGGTGAAGTGGTGGAGTGTTGAAGAATCCAGAATCTGCAGTGGACCCTTTATAAAAGAGCTACAGTGAAGGCTTTTGCAGGGGGATTATACTGACTCCCACTACAAATATGAGGCTTGGAATAGTGTGACCAAGGCTATCTCTAGTGTAACTGGCATTCCATGGCCTGAAAAGGCAAAAGAGGGATACAGTTAACCAGTGGCTGGATGAGTTCAGGACTGGTAACTTCCCATGGTTGTGTAAACATACTGATAAAGAGAATTTATAGTAAACAGAAAGCTGCATATAGGCAATACTGGTATGCATAATGCTTTTCTCTTGTTCTCTTCTCTTTATTCCACAGCCAGTGCAAATATTATGGCAAACAGAGATGCCCATGCTGAACATCTCAAGAGACAGAGGGAAGCAAGGAGTACGTATGCAGCACAATTGAAGTATTATTTTAGCTTTTAAATTTATTTCTTTACTATACAGTTGTAGCAAAGTAAGCATGCATATCTTAACTGTAAAATCAGGCATGCATACTTCATGCTGTAGCACAAGCCAACTGATGCAGTTAAGTCTAAGACTGTAGTCAGACACTGTGGGTTCAAATACTGCAAGTAACAAATATAAAATAGTAAAATCCTTTAAAAATGTTACATTAATTAATTTCTTCACAAGTGGCACAAAACTGGAATAAGCATATGTGCAATATATGCACATTGCAAGGATTACCTTTAGCAATCCTTGATTATAGTTTGTAGCTTTTAAGAAGTATACTTAAATGTAAATGTTTGGATAAAATACTTTATTATTGTGATAATGCATTGTATGTCACATGTGATAGTACTAATTTTATCTACTTTTTTCTCTCACCCCAACCGTTATCTCTTTTTTTCTATGTGTTGTTAAAATGTTTCCATGTTATCCAGTATGACAAATCACAAAATGCTTTACAGCACAGGGAGGTAGGCCAACCCCAGTGGCCCAGTCTGCCCCAACTCCACTGGCTCCAAAACTGATACCCAGTACATTTGTGACCCAATCTGGCAGTACCGGGTCTGCTGCCCCTGCACTACTTGTGCCCTCAAGAAGAACTACCCTGGCAGCTGGTGCTGTTGTACCCTCCAGGAGTACTGGCATAAGTGCAGATTTTATCACCCACCAGGAGATGACATGGTTGGTGTGTAGGGTCATGCACAGCACCACTGGTGCATGCCTACACCTGATGGAGAGGCTGCTCTCAATTATGGTCCATAGGAGAAGAGGTCAAGCACTCCAACAGCCAGTGGAGTAAGGGGAAAGTAATAATAATCCTGCAGGTGAGGACTACATTCTTACTCTCCCCATGTTTTTCAGGCATGGGCATCTGTTGTCCCTTCCCTAACCCCAATCATGGTTTGCCCCAACCTGTCATGTCCCTCACCATCACTGTGGCTTGACTTGTTTGTCCTGTTTGTCTGCATTTGCTTCCTCACCTACCCTACTTAACTCACCCAGAAATAACTATGTCCCTTACCCAACATTCCTCTCTTACTGAAGTAAAAAAAATGGGCACCTGTCCAAAAAAAATATTGTCCCATACATAGCTCTCCACTTCACACACATCTTCTTTGCATACTTTATTCAGTCCAGTTGGTTATACAACACAATTGCATTGTCACCCCTTTGTTGAAGTGACAGTCCAAATTCAGTCAATATTCTATACATATTTCCATTTTATATTGTTGAAGAAGTGGATAGCTATGGTTCTTTCCTATCTCCCTCCTGCAAATTCCTATACTGCTTTTCCTTTGTTCTTCCCCATGCTTGCCCCCATTTCACCACTTTCCTATCTATCCCATTTTTAACACCTTTAATCTGGTCAAAAAATAGAATCACAGACAACACACAGATATAAAAAAAGTAATGGAGCCCCTCACTTTTTCACCTGTGTGTTTGTGCGGAGTTTGGCATCATGCAGTAATGCCAAGTGATGGTGAATGGCTCTTCATTGGTGCTGTTATCTCAGTGCAATGCCTCTTAAATATGCTGCGCTAAGGTAAAACACAGTGTATGTAGGATAAAGAATTATTTCATTGCATTATACATACATATTTAAAACTAGTAGATACACCTGAACTCGAACCTTACATCATCTGGGCTCCAAAATAAATCTGTCAATACATTTATTCCTGCTGCCATAGAGTCAGCTAGGGAGCAGGTGTGTTCCTTACACTTAGTACTATGCACACTGCTGTCTGCTATGCCTCTCTGATTAATGTGTTTGTGTGAGGGTAAACAAACCAACAAAACTGTGTATCTCGCATGCGCAAACACTTTGTCATCGATCACGCAAACCAGCTGCCCATTGGTGTACTATGGAAAGTGCACAATAGCATGTATTACTTACGTTTGCTGTCCATTAAGTCTTCATTCCATGAAAGTACATGTAAAATTACAAACAAAGGGAAGGCATATTTTAAGGAAAGAGCACATATTTACACTGTAGCCATGTGTTACCTGCACCCATGCATTTGAAACATGGTATCTCAGTACTTGTACCTAAATATATCAACTACATTACAGAAATAAGTGAAAAAATGCTTTATTATATATCATGGACATCTTTATACTGACAATACACATTCAGATGTTCTGGTACTTGTAGTAATGTGGACAACTGTTTATATATAGTTTACAAAGCTGTCTATTTGAGGTATACCTGCACATTGGAAACACAATAGCAAATGCTACACTTTGCACACTCATCAATCTGGTAACATGCAGATCCTTAATATCTTGGCAGTTGTACATGCCTACACATCCATTTCATTTAGGACTCCCAACATCTTCTCGGAGACATCCAGTGATGATGTCATCCACTGTAAATTGTCCTGCAGTCTGATGTCACCACTTATAAAGTGTTGTTCGACACTCTCTAAGTCAGACTTTTGCTGTGGGACTTGCATTAAATACTGAGATCTCTAGTCAGTGTACTTAGATAGGTAGGTGTTCTGTTCTCACTGCAGTCAACTGTGTGTGCATTGAACAATCACTATGGTGACAATTTTTAATGATATGTAAGTCCACAGCTATGTCAAACCCTGCTCCAAACATCTTGTTGTAGCATCAATGATGATGTTATCCTGTATAACATGCACTGTGACAGTACTCAAGACAATCCTGTGCTGTGACAGTAACATTAACTACTGTGTTTGCAAGCTACTTTCCCTACATATATAGGTGTTCTAATCTGACAGCAGGCAACCTACATGTCTATACTTACAGCTATCACTTTTGAGACAATTTTACACAGGGATGTGACTCCACATCCATGTCCTAAACTCCTCCCAACATGTTCTCCTCAGCATACAATGGTGCTATCATTCTCCATAAAGTACAACATGACAGTGTTACAGTCAGACATATGTAGTGATGCTACTGTAACATTGCATGGCATTCATATTCTATACCTACACAGGTGTAATGTTCAAATCAGGCTGAATCTACTACTGTGTGTGCGTTTGGCTGGTGGTACATTATGGTCGTTGTATGATCTTTGGAAGAGCTCTTCATTTCACTACCACTTGGGGTATCTTTCATGTAGCTCCATGCATCCTTATTTTTCCTTTGGCCACATGACATCCTTCCTGCAAAAGACTAGAGGATGTCCTTATGTTAAATATCTATACACATATCATGAAGCAGAGTCCTTCCATGAGCCTCTGCAAGTCATCTCCAGACCACTGCATGTGTGGTTGCTAATTCTGTCATGGTGTGGTGCACATGTCCTATATGGACAGTGACAGGATGCAATGCAATCCAACAAATATACACATGCACGCAACAGTCTTACTATCTTTCATAATATAGATATAGGAATTTTTTTTTACATGATATAATCACTTGGATTTCATGTGATGTTAGCCATTAGCCTAATAATGTCCTATGACCCTATAAACAGTTGACATGTCAGTGTTGCTGTTATACACATATTATGGACCTCATAAACAAGGACATAGGCAATCTCCACCCAGTTCGGATTTGTCAAGGGCAAATCTTGCTTGTTGAACCTGGTTGACCTTTTTGAGACTGTCACCAAGGCACTGGATGAGGGAAAGTCAGTATATACAGCTTACCTTGACTTGGCCAAAGCCTTTGACACAGTCCCCCACTCAGGCATCATCAAAAAGCTAACAGAACTTGGCATAAACCCCTATCTCATCAGGTGGGTGGCCAACTGGCTCACTGATAGGACACACAAGGTCAAAATAGGTGCCACTACCTCTGACAGCAGATGTGTCACTAGTGGTGTCCCCCGGGAGTCTGTCCTGGGACCCCTATTGTTTGGCATCTACTTCTCAGAGGTCCAGACAAAGACAAAAGGCCTGTGGCTGGCCAAGTTTGTGGACGATTGTAAGTTGGGTGCTGTCATTGACTCTCCATATGATGTTAACATACTTCAAGAGGGTCTCACAGCAACAAATGACTGGTGCCAAAGTCATGGCCTTAAGTTAAATGCAACATACCAGTCAACAAAAACACAGCCCCTATGGATTACCACATTAGCTGCAACCCCCTAAACATACAATCTGTGGTGAGACACCTGGGTACACAAGTTGACAATAATCTCACATTTAACCATCTTGTAGTGACAGTGGTCAGAAAAGCCTTTTACTTGGTTCATCTCATAAGTAAGGGGATAGCATCCAGAAAAAGGAGGTTATTACCTCTCTGTACTCCTCCCTCATTAGGCCAATAATTGAGTACAATGCCCTGTTTGGTATGTACCTCTCCAAACACCTGCACCAACTGGAAAGGCCACAGAAATACCTCACAAAGAGAATCCATTGCCTCCAACACCTGTCCTATGTGAACAGGCTCAAATCACTATCACTATACTCTGTATCATACATATTGCTCAGAGGTGATTTGTGTCTCACCTACAAGGCAAGCTCAGACCCTTGTCTACCTTCAGTGCTCCATATCCGTAAGTCTAACTCCTCGCGTAGTACTTGATCAAAAGTCTTAAATCTTATATGTGACATTAGCAAAACCTGCTGGAGAGACAGGTTTGTCTCCCAAAGGCTACCCCATCTCTGGAATAGACTCCCCATACACATCAAACAGAATACACCACTGACCCTCTTCAGGCGCAACCTTGATGAGTGGATGGGCAACCACAAATTTGTCCCAGGGGTTCCGCCTGTGTCCTTCATTGACAGGGGTGACAGGTGCTGATTGAGGTTTATCTTTTAGGGATAAACTCTTGGATAGGCTTTTAAGGGCCTCAGAGCCATTAGCCTAGTAATCTCCTATGATCCTATGACATATTGAGGTGTGGATGTAATATGGCTACAAGAGGGTATTACAGTCTGTGATGTGAGCTAATGTATTGATGGCCGTTGCTATTATTGCATTAAATGCACCTTCTATAACAGCTATAGTAATATGCCCCCTGAGAGCTGCTGACATAGGTTCATAGTTTCGTAGGAGGTTACTTAGACTAGCTGCCCTACAGTCCTTACAAGCCTAGCTATGTTTACCCCAAGTAGCCTCAATTGTCCTTACTATGTGGATGTAATTTGCAGAATGAGTCTATCATCAACACTGACTACCCCTGTCCATAACGGATATGGGTGCCACCCCTGGGGTGAATTTGCAGTCTCCCATCCATTTGTCTAGGTTGCACTTGAATAGGGTCAGTGAGGGACTCTGCTGCATGTGATTTGGAAGTGTATACCAGAGGAGCGACAGTCTTTGGGAGATATATCTGTCCCTCAAGCATGTCCTCTTAATGTCACGGGCAAGATTAAAATCCCTAGAGTGAGTGACTCTTGTGCCATTAGAATTGCAGATGTGCAGCATTTCCATCAGTACAGGGTCAGAGACTGCCCTGTGTTCCAGGCACCAGTCACCTCTCAGCAGCCTTTACGATACAGAGTACAGTGACAGGGCTTTCAGTGTCTCCATGTATGTCATGGCATGGTTTGGAGGTCCTGTATTTTCTTGGTGTGAAACCCCTGTGGTCTCTCCAGCTGCTGCAGGTGTCAGGTGAGGTACATGCAAAAGAGAGCATTGCACTCTATTAGTAGTCTGATGGCGGTCGAGTACAGTGGTGTTATAACATCCTCATACCTGAATGTGATGCCCTTACTTATGAAGTGCATGACATACAAGGGTTTCCTTACCACTGTGGAAACTTGGTGGTCGAAGTTCAGATTGCTATCTACTTGTGTTTCCAGGTCTTGTACCACTGGGTTTGAGATTAGAGGGGTATATTGTCAATACTGTTATTAGCAGAGAATTCCACTTTGCCAAAGGCAATAATAACTGCCCATTTTTTGCATTTAGTTGTAGACCGTGGCTTTGACACCAATCATTTGCCTGTGTTAGCCCCCTCCTGTAATATGTCAACATCACTGAGGGACTCAATGATTGCACCCATTTTGCAATCATCAGCAAACTTGGTAAGCCAAAGGCTGTCTACTTTCGCTTGGACTTCCAAGAAATAGATTCCAAACAGTAAAAATCCCAGCACAGATCCTTGTGGTACACCACTGGTGATGGCTCTACTGGTAGAGGTTGAGTCACCAACCTTCACAGTATGCGTTCTGTCTGTGAGCCAATTGGCAACCCATCCAGTGATGTAAGGGTTAATCCCCAGCTGAGAGAGTTTCTCAATGATACCTGAGTGGGGGATTGTGTCAAAAGCCTTGGCTTGGTCAAAATTTATGGTATGCACTGTCTTGCCATCATCCATGGTCTTTGGCGACTTTCTCGAAGAAGTCTACTAGATTTAATAAGCATGATCTACCTTTAACAAAGCCAAATTGTGTTGGGTCTAGAGTATGTCCTTATTGATAAGGTTCCTGATGATTCTTTTCATGGCCTTGCAGATGAGACTGGTTAGACTAGAGGTCTATAGCTCCCAGGGTCAGTTGATGGGCCCCCTTTGTACAATGGGATCACTGTTGCTGTTTTTCACTCTGCTGGACAAAGCCAGTTCTCAGGCTATTGTTAAAGAGGACGCTAACTTGGTCTGCCAGCTCCTGTTTTAGATTGCTTAGTAAGCAACCTGGAATGTTATCTGGTACCACGGAGACCATGTTTTTAGCCTTGGAGGGTACATATATGACCTGATCTCTAAAGATACTAGGCAGAGAACTCTTGTCAGGTATACTTTTCGGTATGGCCTATGGGGTCAGGGGTGTAAGGTTTGTACCAAATCTGTGAGCTAGCAGGTTGGCAGTTTGCTCTGGTGAAGCTTAATGTTTAAAATCGTAGTATTAAGCAGCAGAACCTTGAGTTTGCCTCCAGTATATTTTTTACATCAGAACTTGTGTTGCTTTGACATTGCCTAAAAAAAGGCACTATGGGGGAGATAAGCACCTTTGCCAGTATCTGATAGCCTAGAGGACACAGGTACAAATTATCTCTGGCAAACCAGCGTGGCCTGTTGATCATCTCATCCCTGGCTGAAAGATACTGGATTCCCCTGGACTGACACCATAAGCTAAGCTGACTTTTGAAGTTGTTCATTTTTTGTTTATATTGTGGCACCATCCTGGGTGATGGTACATTCTATCTATACATTCACTTTGCAGTCCGTACTGTATCATGTCGATATGTGATTAGTGTTCATGCTACAACTGTCTTCACTGACATGCCCTCATCTGCTGTACATACCATGTTTCACCTGTCCTCTTTCCCTGTGTTCATTCCTACAATTCATCTGCGTGTCCCTATTCAATAAACACACTTCCCCTGACTGTTTGCTTATAATGCAGTCTATGTATTCTTACTGATCATTTACACAACTTTTGTTCAGTATGCCTGAAACAGGTTTCCACAATACTCTGCACTGTATACACTTTCATGTAATGTGTTCAGGCTACATATATTGCTGTATTATTAGCCATAATAATCATTGTGGCATTTTGTGCAATCCAACAGACCTAGTTTGCCCATAGGTAAACAGATTTACATGCCTGCTGCTGTCCATGTTACTTTCACGGTTTTCTGGGCGGTAACACTGTTGCTGACCATGAAACCATGCTTGTTTTTGTTTAAATGTGGTGCACTGCATGCATATGCAATTAGAGTTGATGCGCATTCTTTTCAGTTATGTCTTAAGCCAATAGGGAAATGCACTGACAGTACAATGCAATGAAGAAATAATTTTATAAGAGAAGTCAACACTATATGGTCAAAACAGATTTAAGCAGCTGCATAGTCCATTCATCAAAATAAAAGCTGCACTAAATTGCATATTGCATTGCATTTGCATAATAAATGCAATAGTATTTGCAATAAAATGTTAGTTTAATCAGATAGGTAGATTGATGCAAAGTAATTTATTGTGTGGTTAATCAGTTATTAAAATTATATTGGAGTTCATTAAACTGCTAGCTAACTGTAGTCATTTTAGAAAATACATTCATAGGTCTCCATTAGGTGGTCTTTTGAGAAAAAAATCTAAATTGTAGACAGCTTATTTATTTCCTGATAGTTGGAAATGGGATGCCAGCTCGCTGGGTTGATATTGGAAAAGCTTGCTTAGTGATAGTGAGCAGAAATGTTAGTCTACAGAGTAGAAGGCTATTTTGGTTCCAAAGTGAGTTGCGTACCTCATCAGTTTTCAATTTACTAGCTAAAAAGCAGCAGTAACCATTATTAAGTAGTTTAAAGATTAAGGTATCTAGAAGAAAGATAGCTTTCGCAGTTAGGCAGTCAATTGCATTTTTAAATAGTCAGGGAGTCATGTTCTTAGTTGTGGGATAAATGAATGAACCTTAAGATCTTGTTTTCAGTATTTTGAAGTAAAGTTGTATCATGCTAGGAATTCTGAATTATAAGCAGGCAGTTTGTATTCTAGCATAGATATATGATAATTAGTAAAAATGAATGTCCTAGCTACCTATTGGTGCGAAAAGGTGTGCTAGTTTTATAGAACCATTTCAGTTGACTTACTACAAATTTTTTTTACTAATTCTGCATTCTATGTAAATGATAGGTGTAGATCTACTTACAAATTTGTGTACTGTGCTAAGTTTTCAAGTAGTTCTCAATGTCATTACTAGAGTCTTAGCAGGGGATTGTTAGCAAGTCAACCAGGTTCACGCTATGCTAAAATAATTTTGAATACAATTTTTCAGGCTTTTGATATATCTCTTAGCATTAATTAGGACAATACTGTCTGCAAAGAGAAAGCAATTCATATTTGGTAGAGCCGATGGAAGATAGTTTATGAATGAAATAATGAAAACAAAAGAAGGCCGAAAACTGTGCCTTGTGGGACTACTTGTAAGAAAATGACAATATCTGATTTGTTGTCAGTAGATTTACTTTGAAAGGTTCAATGATATTGATATAGGTAATTCCTGAACTGTTTTAGTGTTTGCTCAGAGAAATCTGATGCAGCTACATTGTTTTGAAGAATAGCATGGTCAATAGTTCTGGAAATTTATTTCAGATTAATGAATATTATACTGGCTATTAAACTTTTACCCATGTCTTTCAAAATGTGGTCATTTAAGAAATAAAAGGTTGTGATGGTACTAAATTTTGGCAGGAATCCATACTGTTTATATGTGTGAATATTATACTTGGCAATATAGTCAATACTTTTTTTTTTTTATAAATGATTTTTCTAGAAATATAGTTAAAGTGCAGATAGTAGCTACAGGATGACACTGATTAAGAGAAGATGGTGAAGGTACTTTTGAGATTGAAAAGATTAAGATTCATGTGAAGATATAATGCGTTTAGTTAGGATGAGATTAAA
Source organism: Protopterus annectens (assembly GCF_019279795.1). Classification (NCBI taxonomy): domain Eukaryota; kingdom Metazoa; phylum Chordata; order Ceratodontiformes; family Protopteridae; genus Protopterus; species Protopterus annectens. The sequence goes on from NC_056747.1 coordinate 785,454,419, forward strand.
ATATAATGAATATATTTTCTTAAGTCTATCCTGCCAATTTTATATATTTTAAATGGAATATATAAAGTAAAGTGTCATATGGGGTATTAATCTGTAATGGTAGTCAAAGACATTTTATTGTTGATGATTTTAAAGTATGAATGGAGGTGCTGATTAGTTTATGTAATGTATTTTATGTTAGCTTGGGGTTATTGGTAATGAGTTGAGCTTAAAATGGCAGTGTGGGGGATATGAAATCCTTTATTGCATTCAAAGTGTTATTGAATTAGGAGGATTTAGGGAAGACAGTATTAGTTTCAATTTTATAGTCTTCCAGAATAATTTGTGTTGTCCTTAGTTTGTGTTTCATGCAGGTATATAGATTTTGCAGATATAGTATTTATCTTTGATTGTTATCTTGAGCTGACAAAAGTTTAAATATTTAATGGAATTAGTTGGGCCTTATTTCCAGGAATTCTTAACATTACTTGCCTTTATTTTTATTTTTTTATTTTTTTCGTTCAGGTATTAATCATGGAACTTTATTACCTGATGTTTCTTTTTTTCTGTTAATAGGAAAAGTCTATCTTGGATTGTTCTGGGCAAGTTGTATAACTAAGAGAGACTGGAAATTACATTGCTCATACTGTATGCAGAAGACCAATTAATATGCACAAGTTCTCTATGTAGGATGGATTCTATTGCTTTGGGTATTGATCTTCAAGAGATAACAGCAGAAAGAAGTTTATTTGATTTGCATTGTCATGCTGATACAATAGCACCATGGCCACTCAGAGCACTGGACAAGGCATGTGTCCTTACCTTTGTTTGGGATGTTAGTTGTAACCTTATCTTAGAGAGAGCCAGGATTGCTCTTAAGGTTGGGTCTGGCAGGTTAACATTTTTTTGAGATGAGATGGGGGAGGTTCAAGTTTCTGTTTTGCTGGACTTTAAAATGCCCATTTCAGTCTAATTATAGATCATCTAGAATAATTAGTTTCATTTTTTTAAGTTTGTAAATTTGTTTTAGTGTATTTGTTTTAGTCTGTAGTTTTAAGGCAGAAGGTTTTATAGATATAGATATAGATGCAGATATACATGAGTATAGGTCAAAATGCTAACAGCTTAAAATCCTGGCAGTCAAAATGCTTACACCAAAATACCAACAGTTCAAAATACTGATAGTTTACAATTTTGACAGATCACAATAAAGAACTCACAATGCTAACAAAAACACCCAAACCCCAAAGTAAATAAATTACAAAATCAAGTAAACTAAACTAGACTAGACTAAATCAAAATTAACAAAAAAACCCCCAGACCATATGAATACCACAGGTGATGTTTGTCTGAACAGTGGTAGCATTACAGAAAGGGTTTTTTTAAGGTAAGGTTCAGAGTTAGGGTTAGATGCAGGATCAAGGTTGGCATTACTGCTTTTACAATTACTGCAATGTGGGACACATAGCTTCTAGTCTCAGTTAGGGATAGGGTTAGTAGGTATTATTAAGGTTGGCATGTCCGTAACACTACCGCTATATCAGACAACCTCAGACACAGAAACATGCACCAACAAACATGCACAACACTAACATTATCACCTTATTTAACCCTTACACTAATCCTAACCTGCCAACACTCACACAAACACATTTTCAGTCCTAGTACCAACCCACTTATCTCTATCAATATTCTGAACTGCTGAACTGTCAGCAGTTTGAACTGACAACATTTTGAATGGCGACTAATATATATATATATATATATATATATATATATATATATATATATATATACATACATACATATATATATATATATATATATATATATATATATATTATATATATATATCAGATTAGAAGCTATGTGTCCCACATGGTTTACTATCAAAACATCGAACATTAGAAATCGGGTTTACATGTATGTGCGGAATATTAATTAGGGTGGAATATCAACAACCTAAGTGACGTGGAGCCAAATTCGACTTTTGAAATCCATTGTCCGCTTTGCAGCAGTACATACACACCAGATCAGTACTGCACAGTGCTGACAGTAATGTTTTTGCAGGGGGCCACTTATATATTCCAATTCTGACATCGCACTCCTTCTTCTTCTTTCAGCTGCTCCCGTTAGGGGTCGCCACAGCGGATCATCTGTTTCCATTTCTTCCTGTCCTCTACATCCTGCTCTGTCACACCAACCACCTGCGTGTCCTATCTCACCACATCCATAAACCTTATCTTAGGCCTTCCTCTTTTCCGGTCCCAATATACTCTGCTTCCCTCCACAGCACATGTCCAAACCAACGTAATCTTGCCTCTCTGGCTTTGTCTCCAAACCTTCCAACCTGGGCTGACCCTCTAATATACTTATTCCTAATCCTGTCCATCCTCGTCACACCCAGTGCAAATCTTAACATCTTTAACTCTGCCACGTCCAGCTCTGACTCCTGCCTTTTTATTAATGCCACTGTCTCCAACCCATATAACATAGCTGGTCTCACTACCCTCTTGTAGACCTTCCCTTTCACTCTTACTAGTACTCATCTGTCACAAATCACTCCTGACACTCTACTCCACCCACTCCATCCTGCCTGTACTCTCTTCTTCATGTCTCTTCCACACTCACCATTACTCTGAACTGTTGCTCCCAAGTATTTAGACTCATCTACCTTCACCACTTCTACTCCCTGCATCCTCACCATTCCTCTATCCTCCCTCTCATTCACACACATATATTCTGTCTTAGTCCTGCTGACCTTCATTCCTCTTCTCTCTAGAGCATATCTCCACCTCTCCAGGGTCTCCTCTACCTGTTCCCTACTCTCACTACAGATCACAATGTCATCTGCAAACATCATAGTCCATGGGGACTCCTGTCTGATCTTGTCTGTCAACCTGTCCATCACCATTGCAAATAAGAAAGGGCTCAGAGCTGATCCTTGATGTAATCCCACCTCCACCTTAAACACATCCGTCACTCCCACCGCAGACTGCACCACTGTCACACTACCCTCGTACATATCCTGTACCACTCTTACATACTTCTGACACTCCCGACTTCCTCATACAATACCACAACTCCTCTCTAGGCACCCTGTCACATGCTTTCTCTAAGTCCACAAAGACACAATGCAACTCCTTCTGAAATTCTCTGTACTTCTCCATCAGCAGTCTCAGAGCAAATATCGCATCTGAGATCGCACTACAGTGCGGAAAAGGGTAAATCTCCTGATCCGCACTTTCCCGCAATTTCAGTACATAACATCACCCACATATGAGCAAATGCACAGTGGCATTCGCTGAACAGGAGACTCACTGGATTGAAGGTTGGCAATATGGGAATCAGCCACCTAATGTTCAGCATTCCCATGTTCGCCAAACCTTCGTTCTGCACTGTGATAGTAAACCATCCCACACGAGTGCAGCTTCAAAAGCAGCAACTTGGGTTCAAAATCAGGAGCAATATTACTTTTAGCAATTATTACTGGTGAAGGTTTAACAACTTTCCTCACTGGAACTGCTACCTGCCCTATGATAAGGTCCAGATCAGCTGTGAAAAAATATATTATAACTTTTGGTGATGTAAGATAGAACTTTTGGGTGTTGATGTAGCCATGTTTCACTGGTGGACAATTTGCTATTGATGTTCCCTAAATTAATGGAAATAAGAGATAAGTATTTGGTACTTTTTCATTCTGGATTTAAGGTTAGACCAGAGCCAAGCTGAAGGTCTTCTGACTGCAAGATTTTAAGTATAAGAACAATTATTTTTCCCTGTGTAGGAGGGGAGCTAAGATTTGGCATTGTAAGGAGGCTTAATTAATACAAATGGTAATTTGTTAGAAGAGTGTAGCTTGGGAAAGATTTCCACAAGGGCTGAATTCTTGAATAAATTTGACGGGACAGTACTGTTTTGTGGCTTATGGTGTGCATTGATTTTGTGTACAGTAATACAGTAGTGGTCTAAGCCTATGTATGATATGGTAAACTATGATATGATATAGTCTAGTCAACTTTTAAGATTTCTAACCAAAGTTTTATTTTGTTTTAATGACAACCCATAGCATTAAATGTCTTCACTGTCCAAGTGTGTGGTTGTGCCATTATACACATCATGACTCAAAAATTTGATTTCTTCACATTTATGACCCAGTTTCCTGAATACATTGCAACTGTGTCTCTTCTGACATATTTTGTTATGTGCCCCCCAACATATACATCTCTCTGTGTAGTAGTATAGCTAAATATACTATACAAACTGTTCCTCCTTGTAGTCTGACATCATTCTAGTGCATGCAGAGTAATGGTTTCACTCCAATATTTGGAAAAAAAACAAATAATTTAAGTGGTACTATAATGTAAGTCCTGATCTAAACAAATGTTAAGCAGCCCCTGCTTAACTTGTTAAAGTCAGGTTTCACACTTGGCAGTCAAGTCTGCCAGTACTGACCAGCAAAAGATAGAGGCAGAATGAAAAACAGATTTGTTTCTGCATGCTGTCCGTACTGATAAGATGCCCCTTCCTCGTGTAACCTTAGACAGTAGCTAGAATAACAGGATGTGTGTTTGCCTATATTTTCTGAAGGGTATGAAGTCTGAAACTAAATGTATGTCATTATTTTGTGAATTTAGTCCTCAGTGATTTATCCAAAAAAAAAAAAAAAACACAAAGATTTTATGAGGAACAGACCAACTATAAGAAGCAAAAATCTGGACATTTGAGAGCTATGGCAAGGTCAGTGTAAACAAAAAGTGACTGTGGTACACTGCATTTCTGACAGTGCTCGCTAAGTGCTTTATGTCTAAAGTGACTGTGTTACACTGTATTTCCGACAGTGCTAGCGAAGTGCTTTATGGCTAAAGTGACTGTGTTACACTGTATTTCCGACAGTGCTCGCTAAGTGCTTTATGGCTAAAGTGACTGTGTTACACTGTATTTCCAACAGTGCTCACTAAGTGCTTTATGGCTAAAGTGACTGTGTTACACTGTATTTCTGACAGTGCTCTCTAAGTGCTTTATGGCTAAAGTGACTGTGTTACACTGCATTTCCGACAGTGCTCGCTAAGTGCTTTATGGCTAAAGTGACTGTGTTACATTGTATTTCCGACAGTGCTCACTAAGTGCTTTATGGCTAAAGTGACTGTGTTACACTGCATTTCCAACAGTACTCACTAAGTGCTTTATGGGTAAAGTGACTATGTTACACTGTATTTCCGACAGTGCTCGCTAAGTGTTTTAAGGCTAAAGTGACTATGTTACACTATATTTCCGACAGTGCTCGCTAAGTTCTTTATGGCTAAAGTGACCATGTTACACTGCATTTCCGACAGTGCTCGCTAAGTGCTTTATGGCTAAAGTGACTGTGTTACACTGCATTTCCAACAGTGCTCGCTAAGTGCTTTATGGCTAAAGTGACTGTGTTACACTGTATTTCCGACAGTGCTCACTAAGTGCTTTATGGCTAAAGTGACTGCGTTACGCTGTATTTCTGACAGTGCTTGCTAAGTGCTTTATGGCTAAAGTGACTGTGTTACACTGTATTTCCAACAGTGCTCACTAAGTGCATTATGGCTAAAGTGACTGTGTTACACTGCATTTCCGACAGTGCTCGCTAAGTGCTTTATGGCTTTGAAAGCTGGCAAAACACTAAACATTTTGTTACTGTAACTAATAGTATATGGAGCAGATTAATGTCCATACACTACAAATAATTATGATCAGGTCTCCGATCTTAACCTGTAATTATGTGTTCTTGACATGGCTGCCAAGATTCACCTCTCAAACTTTGCTCTCAAGGCGAATTTCTAGGCATCAGTGTCTCGAATTTATAATAAACATGCAAATGAATGACAGTAACAACATGGTTCTCTGACAGAAATGTAAAAGAATGGAATTCATTATCTGGAAAAAAAAAACAAGATGAGTGAAAATGTAACTTTAATGAAGGGAGCAAACATTTTTGGTAAAATGCATTACAGAATTAATTAAGCAGGCTAAAAAGACAAGAGCTCTTACGTGATGTGATATGACATTATAAGAATCAAGTGAATCTAAATTAAGAGCTGAGCTGTTCATTGCCTGCAGCAGACATTAGGACTTTTTCTCATTATGTGATGGTAGGTAAACTACAAATCTCATGGCCTCAAACCACTTCTAACCATGCGTAAATTCCTTAATTACTCCTGATAAGAATTGTGGCAGCTGCAATAATAAAAAGAACCAATGTAGCTTTCTGAAGAAAGGAATAGAGATGACCAGCATTTGTATTTCTTCATTAAGTAGCTTTTTCACTCAGTACTTATACTAAACATTATCCTTGTGTGTAGCAGTGTAAAAGTACTGCAAGAAAAAAAAAAGCATTTACAGTAATTCCATTCACCTAATTTTTTGAGGTATCATAAATATAATTACTGCTTTCATAAATGTTGGTAGCCAAATAAACAACTATTTGAATTAACTACTTTATATATTATGCGTGGTCAGAGTAGCAGAAGGAAAATGTATTATCTTCTACACTATAACTCTATGTGTCTCTAAAACTAATACACTTTCCTGGCAGCTGACAACCATTTTTATCCACAGTTGTGTTACCTGATAGAGGAGTGACATGCTTTATGGAGAAAGTGACACAATGCCTTTTAAGTATCTGAATTAGTGTGTGTGTGTGTTTTACAAGTCTGTTAAGGGCTCTACAACCATCAATATCATGATATAATCATACAGTGCTGTTTTATTTTCTGTTTTTGCAATAATTTAATTTCACTGTTCATTGTTCATTTATTTAGAAACAGTATGTGAGGGAACCATTTTATTATGTAAATAAAAAATATAAGAAAACAAATAAACCAACAAAATAAGAGGCATGTTTCACTAGGATTTACTTATGCCTGGACTTAAAAAGTTTGATCACTAAGACTTCACACTTATGATGAAATCACGTCAGGTCTGATTAAATCCACAACTGGGCATGGTATATTGTTATAGCAAACAGTACAGCTTTTCTCTGATTCAATTCAGAAGCTTTCTTGTCTAGTTTTACTTTAGGAAAACAAACTAAGAAAAGGATGATTTTTCCCTAATTCTGTGCAGTAAGGCACAATGACTATATCACTGAACAAATAAAAACAAAAACGCTGTTTGGCTAAACTAAAAGGAAACTTTACTTGGCTGCTGAAGTGAAAGATAAGCCCTTAGATCTATTAAACTAGTGTTAAGAGCTGTAGACTTCTTCAGATCAATGCTAATGAGATTAATGTTGATGACAGAGTAAGTGTTTTCTTAACTAAACACTTTCTCTGCCATTAACATTGATCTGCAGAAGTCCACGGCTCTTGAAAATAATTTAATAGTCAAAAATTCTAATCTTTTACTTTAGCGACTCAGTAAAGTTTCCTTTTAGGTTATCCAAACTCCGTTTTACATTAGGGGCTATACCTAGGCTTGGCGAGTATACATATCTCAAGAAGAAATGATGCCAGATACAGTACATTAAACATGCGCTGGTAGCAGTGCACTCTTGGATCAGGTTTGAGCTGCAAGGATTTTGGGATTTATAGTTTTAAAAAAGGCATTAGTCAGGTACATTTCACTGTACTACAGTAAACAATTTCCAAATCTTTTGCCCAGTAGACCACCCTTCCCCCATCCCAGATGTTTTGTACAAACAGTGAATGCCTTTGTTCAGAGATATGCTGGGGGTGCACCTCTTGCTCTGAGAAAATCACAGTTCTGTTACAGTACTATGTTCTGTGTTCATTTATCTGTTTGATAAGTAGGTTCTGGCATTACTCATATCAGACCCATAATTCTCAGCTTTATGATTTCATGGAGCTGTTCTCTTAATAAGCTTCTGTTTGTAGTCATGTGTGTGTGTGTGTTTTACACCCTTTATATATTTAGTAGTATTTATTAGTAGTCTCTTGTATAAAAGTACAGTATTACATTGCAATGTCCTAGACCAAGCTTATTTACATATACATGTATGTATGTGTGCATTCTGGGCAGAAAGATGGTGCAGAAAAAGAAAGATACACAAAATGTATGATAAATGCTCCCTGTTATATGACAGCAACAGAACTGGCTTAATAGTTAAGAACTAAATTAAACGAAAGATGAAATGCAACATGAGAATCTATACCTACAGGCAATAAAAGGTAATAGTGTACTGCTAAAGTAAGTATATGTATTTGACTGTCACCTCATTCACTGAACTTGAAACTGGTCCTTTAGCTCAAATGTATTTGGGTGGTAAACAAGGACTATCACATCAATAAAATATCCACTTTGCATTCTCTTATTCACTTTCTAAAGGCATCTTCTTTATGTTTAATTCTAGCATTTATGACAATGTGCTCTTTTCAGTTAATATTATTAGGCAGGACTCTCTTTTATGTGGTTCCATTATACTGTTTTTAATTGTTGGCTGCCTATCAAGTTGTACTTGCAGTTAAAATATGTTTGTTTGACACCTGTCAGGTTGTACTTACAGTTAGAAAATATGTACAACATACTTACCTAGCTCACAAAACCAAAATAAAGCAAACTTTGCTCAAGTCGGTCGATCTTGAAAAATAGAGGAGGTAGAGATGGTTTGCAGTGCCAGGATGTGAGCAATTGATGATCGTATTGTTTAGTCTCTTTTGCCATGGAAGCAAGGAAACTCCCTTCCTGCTGCTAAGTATGCATAAAGCTAGTAAGCACCCCACCTCATTACATTCATGGGTTGATTTGTTTTGTAGAAGATAGCTAAGCACCAAAGACCACATCAGTTGCTGTTACCAAATTCAAGCTTTCCCATGTCTAAGGTTACTGATGTTGTATTTCTTTGTGAAGATGAGATGTGAGTAGTTTTGGATTTGTTATAAGCTTTGCTTCAGAGGTGATGCCAGCTTTAAGAGTTTAGATGCATTATAAGAATCCTTAGAAGCAGCTAGGAAAACATTTATTGTTGTTCTGTTGAGCATACAGTAGGATTAGTTTTTGATTTGTCTATCTTCCCAACCTCATAAAGATTCTAGAAACTTTGCACAAAATATAAGTAGGTCTGCTATTTCAGAAATTCATATTAGCCACTGGCTACTATTCTAATAGTCAAAGGGGACATGAACTTGTGGGCAGACTAGAAGGTGCAAGAAACAGAAACAGAGTGGTCAGGTTGTCATTTATTTAGAGAAGGCTTACTGCTTTCTGTCAGAGACTTGCCATATCAGCAAGGATTTCAAACATGATATAACAGTGTATTGATTTTTTTGCAAAATATCCCACATTTTAGATCAACAAGGATATAAACATAAAAAAATATTCTAATAGTATACCTCTACAAGTTATTCTTCAGTATGCAGTTACACAGCTTTGACTTCAGTGACATTTTTTTCTTAGAAAAGATTGTTTTGAGGTTACTCCATTTGTATGTTACCCTTTAGCATGTAATTGCCCACCTAAGACATAATATACCCATATCAGCTGAGTAAGAGATTAATGGACACCATGCAGCACTATACATTTACCAATTGTAAAGTGGTAGAAACTTTAGTTAGCCTGTGAACTGTGTTCATTTTTTATAGCATTTGGCATTGTTATAACATTTGGCAGTTTATTTCCCCTCTGCTTATGATCTCTGATAAGTTTGGAAGGCCCTTTTTAACATGTCCCTGCCATTTTGTACCATGTACTTCTCATTCATTGGTTTGTTCCTCCCACCATCCTCCACAGTGGAGTTAAGAAGTGGGGTGAGGTCATCCTTTTTACAGAAAGAAATACAAATTTAGACAGTGCAAGTGGCTGTGTTGTTTACTGGAAAAAGTGCATGCCCACAGACTTGCTGCTGTCTTGCTTCTTTGTTGATGCACTGCCAGTGTTCCTACAGGCCTCTGAATTGACGTAACTTGGGCCAAGGCAGCAGACTGCCTGACTTCTGTACCTCAACTGTCTAGATTTTTGTCTCATATTTTTGATCTATTCCTCATAAAATTTGTGGTTTTCTGGCAAATCACTGAGGATTGCGGTCACTAAATAATGACATTAATTTTAGTTACAGACTTCATATCCCCTCAAAACACGAGTGCTGACACAAAACTGTTATTCTAGCAACTTTCTTCAGTTACAAGAGCAATATTTAAAATTTGTCCCATTTTTTGAGTCTTTGTCCCCCCATTATTTTAGGCTTTGTTCAGATTTCTTGCACTAAGAGGTTGAGAAGTGTGCTGACCTCTGCTTTTTCTTAAGATGTTTTCTGTCAGCACATCAAGAAGTAAAGCATAGTTTCTGTAATCCTCTATGCCAGTAGAGCAGGACTTTGTTATGTGTATGTGGGTATGTTATGCGTAATATTTCAAAAAGATGCTTGAGTATTTGTAGAATCAAACCTAACCCATGAAGTGGTTCTGGTCTGACTATGCTAGCTGCAGAGAATGGTTCTAGCCACTGTCTATGAGCCATTCATTCATTCTTTGATAATCACCTAATCCATTTCAGGGTCATGGATAGTGGAAGCCTAAGGCCCTAAGCCAACACTCAAAGTGTAAAAGACAGAGGACCTGATCTGGTAAGATGCAGACTTATGAAGGGACAATTATACACACAACATGTACAACACAGTAATTTACAGGCTTGAGCTGGGGGAATAACAATCCTCATACAACATATCGGTGGGATGTAGGAGGAACGCTGACCACCCTGGGAAGATAACCAGGAACTGTGAGGCAGCAAAACTAAATGCTGCACCACTGCACCATCCCTTCTGGGTAC